>NW_027660704.1:0-15000 GCF_963280865.1 Gymnoscopelus braueri | reverse complement strand
ACAAATTAAGCTTAAAAATGGGTACTTTCTCCTGATTGGTTGAGATTTTGACACCTACCGAAAAATGTATTTTCTGTTTATTAAGAGCTGGAGAGACGGGGAGACATCTGTTACTGAACAAAACACTCTATAGCAATGATTACGATCAGAATATAGTATTTTAACCTTTAAAAAAAATACTTTTTGTTTTAACCAAAAAATATCACTTACCCTACCTTTAAGTAAAAGTATCGATACTGCAATGTAGAAGTACAGAATTCAAAATGTATTTGAGTAAAAGTACACAAGTATTGGCCAAATACATATCATTTTTGGGGGTCCTTGACAAGGTTTGAGAACCACTGATATTATAGCAACATAATTTGTTTTAAAAAAAAATGTTAGGATTTAGAAAGACATTTGTAGAATCCCTCCCAGAAGCAAAGATTTGAGTTACATGTTTGCTTTAAAAAATATATATTCAAAGATTTGCAAAAATTTTCAAGATTAAAAAATAATAATAGCAGATCTACAAGCTCACAGCGCGGCACTCGGTGCCGCGCTGTGAGCTTGTATATCTGCTATTTTTGAATAGCCCAAATACATTTAAAAAAATGACACAGATACTGTATACGTTCCCCGTCTGAATGGATTAATGTTTTGCGGGAAGAACAACAGAGCCAGACCACAAACTACCCGAGACACTCCCTCAGCCACATCAACACAATGGCCATTATCCTGGCATGCTCGTCACTTTAGCACGACTTCAGGAGGAGGAGGAGGAGGAGGGGGAGGAGGGGGCGCCACTGGAGATTGTCGTGGGTTTTCCACCAGCTATAGCAGAGGAGGAGAAGAAGAAGAAGATCCCACAAGCCTCCAGTCGACTTCTTTCAGTCCCGTTTTTAAGAATACGGCGCGTATTGTTTTAGTTTTTTTTTGACAGTGTCGGTGGGGTGGGTTCGGAGTTGGCTTGTTTGTTTTTTTTTAAAGCCCAAAAACCACTTCCAAGCTGGACCGATTAAACATTGTAAATTAGAGAGAGAAACAGAAGTAGCTCGCGTGATAACCAAGAAACGCTGAGTATTGTTCTTTGAACATCTTAAATCGGATGAAAACGCGTCTTAATTCTTCAGTCGTTTCAAATGTTAATCTTGTCCATTGTGTAGAATTACCAGTATATTCCGCAAATACAATTCACACACACACGCACACATACACGCACACGTACACGCACACGTCGCGCTCGCGCGCCAGCCCCCATAGGCAACGCCGGCATGACCTCAACTTGGTACAAGAAAACGTGCTCTTGAACTGCGTCAAACTTCAAAAACTTAAACCCTCCTTAAAAGCATCAAACAGCTACAAAACAAGGGCATATATATGCATGTGAGAATATTATGCGTGCATACACAATCTGACGGCACGAGATTCCATCTAATAAGCCTTCTATAAAAGATCTGATTAACCCATTCAGACCTGGAACGCATCCTTGTGTCATTTTTAAAGACTTCTTTGGGCTATTAAAAAATATCAGATCTACAAGCTCGTAGCGCGGCACCGAGTGCCGCGCTACGAGCTTGTAGATCTGCTATTTTTGAAAAAAATCGTGAAAATGTGTGCAAATCTTTGAATATATATATTTGTAACTCAAATCTTTGTACATTCGTAACTCATATCTTTGCTTCTGGGGGGGGGGGGTCTGGAACAGCATATTTTTAGATGGGGGTCCGCGACAAAATGCATATCAATTAAGGGGGTCTTTGAGGAGAAAAAGGTTGAGCACCAGTGATATAGCAACAATAGTTGTTTTTCAGAAAACTGTTAGGATTTAGAAGAAATTTGTTGAGACATTTGACAGTTAGAAATGTTCGCAGCTTTAAAAAATATATATTAAAAGATTTGCACACAATTTAAACGATTTTTTCCCCTCCAAAATAGCAGATCTACAAGCTCATAGCACGGCACTCTGTGCTGCGCGATGAGCTTGTCGATCTGCTATTTTTGAATAGCCCCAAAGAAATGATAAAAAATGACACAGATGCGTTCCGGGTCTTAATGTGTTAAACTCAGGCTGCTCTGGGGCTGCAGACGCTGCAGAGAGCTCAGGGACTCTGTCACTGTTTTCCTGATGAAAGAAAGAAGGGCTGGATGGAAGGGATCCCGTCTCGTCCCCCCCCCCCCCCCCCTCGTCCCCCGTCGCCCCGCAGGGCGCCCCGGGCTGCTCTGCTCCGCTGAACCCCCACAGGGGACGGGACGGCTGCACGGGGCCCGGGACGCGCCACTCAAAACGCCAATATTGACACAATCGCCGAAAATCAAACGCTTATTATACCCTTGAAAAACGGGCGGGCACACGCACACCCCACAAACGCCCCCCCCCCCCCCACCCCCCGTGACTGTTCAGCAGTTACTGATTCTTTGAGGGGGGGGGGGGGTGGGGGACACTTGAACCCGTGTCGTGTCTCCCCAGCTTGTGATGAGGGAAACCAATAAAGAGGGCCAGGCAGGAAGTTGGGGCTCGTGCGAACGTAATTTCCAAAGGACAGCCTGATGTACGACTTCTATACTGTAGCATGTTTTTGGTCCCAGTTGGCGCTCGCTCTCGCTCTCTCTCTCTCTCTCTCTCTCTCTCTCTCTCTCTCTCCTCTCTCTCTCTCTCTCTCCTCTCTCTCTCTCTCTCTCTCTCTCTCTCTCTCTCTCCTCTCTCTCTCTCTCTCTCTCTCTCTCTCTCTCTCTCTCTCTCTCTCTCTCGTACTTAAGTGCAATTTTGAGGTGTTTGTACTTTACTCGAGTATTTCCAATTTCCAATACTTTTACTCCACTACATCTCAGAGGCAAATATTGTACTTTTACTCCACTGCAATTACTTGAAAACGTTAGTTACTAGTTACTTTTCAGATATAAATTATGATATTATGAAACATACATTAACCACTTCGGCCCTAATTTATACCTAGGCTATTTTCAAATACTTGAAGTACTTTTACTTTTGGTACATTTTGATGCCAATACTTTTGTACTTTTGCTCAAATAACATTTTGAACACAGGCCTTTTACTTGTATTTCTACATTGTAGTATTGATACTTTTACTTAAATGTGAGTACTTTTTCCACACTGCTCCTATATAGGCTACAGTCCACACATGTGTGTGTGTGTGTGTGTGTGTGTGTGTGTGTGTGTGTGTGTGTGTGTGTGTGTGTGTGTGTGTGTGTGTGTGTGTGTGTGTGTGTGTGTGTGTGTGTGTGTGTGTGTGCGTGCGTGTGTGTGTGTCTGAATGAACAAGCACAGTAATTAACTTTGGGCACAGTTCCGGCTCGGGGGACATTGTTGTGCGGGTCACGTTGTGGGCTTTGTGGTGACAGGCCAGGCTCATTCAGTTCAGTGGGTCAGCATGCATTCTGATGTGTGGAAGGCAGCGGACAGATTGAGGCCCGGGCGTAACGGCCCGGTAGCCGCCGTTAGAGCCCCAGCAGACTTAAGATCACAGCGCTCTGGTTCTTAACCCCTTCAGACCGGGGAAACGCATCTGAGTCATTTTCTTAGATTTCTTTGGGCTATTCAAAAATAGCAGATATACAAGCTCCAAGCACGAAAGATCGTGAACATTTGTGCAAATCTTTGAATATATATGTATTTTTTTTTTAAGCGAAAATGGTTTAACTCAAATCTTTGCTTCTGGGGGATTCTAAAAACGAAGTCCGAAAAACTTATGTTGCTATAATATCAGTCTTAATATCAATCTTTTTCATTCATGTCAAGGACCCCCCAAAATGATAAGTATTTGGCCGCGACCCCCATCTCAAAATATTTCGTTTATGTGCACACATTTTCACGATTTCTTTCCTCAGAAATAGCAGATACATCTGCTATTTTTGAATAGCCAAATCAATCTAAAAAACAACGCAGATTATTTCCCGGTCTTAATGGGTTAACCCTGTGACTGGACCACGGCCAAAGCCCCCCTCTGTTACCCCCCACCCTAACCCCTCCCACCCTAACCCCTCCATCCTAACCCCTCCATCCTAACCCCTCCACCCTAACCCCTCCATCCTAACCCCTCCATCCTAACCCCTCCATCCTAACCCCCCCTCCTGGCCGGCCGCTGGTCATCCATCCCGTGTGTGAGCCTCCACCCTGCTTTCCCACAGAGAAGAGAAGGTGATCCAGGTAGAGGGAGAGAGAGAGGGTCACCTCTGGCCCGATGGATCAAGAAACCAGAGGTTCTTTAAGGGGGGAATCCTCTCTCTCCAGCAACCAAAGGGATCTCCTGTATCTCCAGCTATACATCCAGCTTATAGCGGAGCCAGGTTTTACAGAGATCAGTGCAGAGGACACAACATGGCTTTAGGTCTGGGGGGGGGGGGGGGGGATTACACTTTGACACTAAGGCCCAGGATCTGGGAGAGAGAGGTCTTTAGTAGAGATGGACCAAGAAACAGGCCTTGGATGTGTTGATAGACACTTTGAGCTATAAAAGAAACACTTTGTGTGTCTTGGTTTAACCCCAACCTTCCCCCCCCCCTACCCCCCCCACCCCCCCTCGTATCACAGACAACAACTGCCAAACATCTGCTTTTCCCGTTAAAGAGCACCAACATACTTAACCCATTAAGAACCGGGAACACGTCTGTGTCATTTTAGGTTTTCTTTGGGTTATTCAAAAATAGCAGATCTACATGCTCGAGCTTGTAGATCTGCTATTTTTGAAAAATCTTAAAAAATGTGTGCAAATCTTTGATTTAACATTTTGTAACTCAAATCTTTGCTTCAGGGGGGATTCTACAAATGTCTTCTAAATCCTAACAGTTTTTTGAAAAAAACTTACGTTGCTGTAATATCTATCAGTGGTTCTCAAACTTTTTCATGTCAAGGACCCCCAAAATGATATGTATTTGGCCGCGGACCCCCATCTCAAAATATGTTGTTCCAGGGACCCCCCCCCCCCCCAGAAGCAAAGATTTTAGTAAAAAATTAGTTAAAAATTAAAAAACAGATATACAGTATATTCAATGATTTGCAAAAATGTTCACGATTTTTCGTGAGAATCTTGCGCGTAGCTTGTATATCTGCTATTTTTGAATAGCCAAAGAAATAAAAAAATGCCACACAGATGCGTTCCCGGTCATAATGGGTTAAATAGTGAGCTTAGTGGTTTTCTCTCTCCTCTCCGTTTCACCAAACAGCTTCTGATTGTTCCAAGCGGTATAAACATTGGCAAAGAGGAAGCCGTTAAAGAGCGCGTGTCCCTCGACCGGGGACGTGTTTAAGACGGGACGAAGACGCATTTAAAGAAAGAGACAAAAACCATCTTGAAGGAGGAGGACGATCGGCCAGTATAAGTGGGCCTTGCTGCTGTTTTCTCCAGGACCACTGACCTTGCTAATCGGGCGAAACAATGTAAAACGGATGTCGCCCTCTCTGCGCGTCCCGTTCACACTCACACTCACAACAATTAGGATCTTAACCCATTTAGACCGGGAAAGAACCAGTGTCATTTTTAGTTTTCTTTGGGCTATTTCTTTTGAGAAATCATGAAAATTTGTGCAAATCTTTGAATACATGTTTTTTTAAAGCAAACATTTGTAACTCAAATCTTTGCTTCTGGGGGATTCTACAAATGTCTTCAAAATCCTTTTAAACGTAAGTGGCTATAATATCAGTGGTTCTCAAACTTTTTTCATGTCAAGGACCCCCCAAAATTATATGTATTGGCCGTGGACCCCCAACTCAAAATATGTTGTTCCAGGGACCCCCAGAAGCAAAGATTAAGTAAAAAAAATTCGCTTTAAAAAAATATATATATCCAAACTTCAAAGACTTGCATGAATTTTCAAAAATAGTAGATCTACAAGCTTGTAGATCTGATATTTTTAGAAAATTCCAATTCTTTAGCCAAAATAAATCTAAAAAATGCCACAGAGATGTGTTCCCCGGTCTTAATGGGTTAAAACAAGAGGGGAAAAACTGGTGGTTTCTTTCCCTCATTAATCCGTGTCCCAATCCTTCTCCTTATCCCGCAGCAAAGCCCCTTGATTTAGCGCTCTGTGGTTAAGAAGGATATGGACTCTTATCCGCTGTTTGCCCAGAGAAAAGCAGGCTAAGACGCTATAGGCATCACTGCCATTCAGCTAATGCTAACAATAGGAGGCTACGTTCACAGTGTCTGTCTCTCCGCCACACTGCGCTGAAGTGGGTGTAAAGAAACACAGAGCGTTAAGGCCATGGATTTAACCCGTGAGACCTGGAACGCATCTGTGTCATTTTAGATTTTAACCACTTTAACCATTATTTTATAATTTGGCCATTCAAAAATAGCAGATATACAAGCTCGTCGCGCGGCATGCTATTTTTCAAAAATCTTTGAAAATATATATTTTTAAAGCATTTTTTTTTTACTTAAATCTTTGCTTCTGGTGGTCCCTGGATCAAAATATTTTGACATGGGGGGGTCCGGGGACAAATATATCATTGTGGGGGTCCTTACCATGAAAACAGTTTGAGATCCATTGATATTATAGCAACATAAGTTAAAAAAATAAAAAAACTGATTTAGAAGACATTTGTAGAATCCCTCAGAAGCAAAGATTTGAGTAAAAAATATATAGATTCAAAGATTTGCACATATTTTCACGATTTTTCAAAAATAGCAGATCTACAAGCTCATAGCTTGTAGATCTGCTATTTTTGAATAGCCCAAAGAAATCTAAAAATGACACACGGATGCGTTCCCGGTCTGAATGGGTTAACCCTTTCAGACCTGGGACGCATCTGTGTCACTTTTTAGATTTGAGCTAAAAAAGCTTGTAGAAAGCTTGTAGATCTGCTATTTTTGAAAAATCGTGAAAATGTGTGCAAATCTTTGAATATCAATATATATTTTAAAGCTAACATTTGTAACTCAAATCTGTGCTTCTGGGGGGGGGTCCCTGGAACAACATATTTTGAGACGGGGGTCCACGGTCAAATACATATCATTTTGAGGGTCCTTGAAATTAAAAAGTTTGAGCACCACTGATATACAAAGGTTTTTCAGAAAGCTGTTTAGAAAACATCTGTAGAATGGTCTTCAGGTCTTAAAGGGTTAAGAGAGGAGTGGGAGGTGGAGGTAAGGGTGAATAAAGGAGATTTGCAATCTAAGGTGCAGCGACCGATGAGCGACCCCCCCCCCCCCCGCACCCCTTCCTTTATTCCTCTACATCTCCTCGTCTTCCTCCCCGACGCCCACCGCCCCCCCGGTGGCGGTTTTGCCTCGCCTCGTGCCCGCACCACGCTAACGACCCCAGGCAGCCAGGTGTGTGGAAGGCTGCAGGTGCGGGTGCATTTAGACGCATTAAGGCGCTGACACGCAGCGCTGCCAAGAGTAATCGCATTTACCTGACTGTCTGCTGCATGGCAACGCACCGCTCTGCAAGCACAGCACTAAGGTACAGAGCCCCCTCTCCATCACACACACACACACACACACTAACACACACACACACACACACACACACACACACACACACACACACACACACACACACACACACACACACACACACACACCACACACACACACACACACACACACACACACACACACACACACACACACACACACACACACCTGGGGTGAATTTAGGAGGTGACAGAGCCCCCATGGAGAGAGAGTGCCACTCGAGTAAAGCACACGTGTGTGTGTGTGCCTGTGGGGTGTGTGTGTGTGTGTGTGTGTGTGTGTGTGTGTGTAGGGGTGTGTGTGTGTGTGTGTGCGCGCGTGTGTGTGCATGTGTCTATGTGCATGCATGTGAGCTTGCAAAATGTGCGTGCGTGTGTGTGTTTGTGTGTGCGTGTTTGTGTGTTTGTGTGTGTGTGCGTGAGTGTGTGCGCATGTTTATGTGTGTGTGTGCGTGTGTGTATATGTATATGTATATGTGTGTGCGTGTGCGTGTCCATGCGTGTGCGTGTGCGTGTTCATGTGTGTGCGTGTGCGTGTTCATGTGCGTGTTCATGTGTGTGTGCGTGTTCATGTGTGTTCATGTGTGTTCATGTGTGTTCGTGTGCGTGTGCTTGTGCGTGTGCGTGTGCGTGTGCGTGTGTGTGTGTGTGTGTGTGTGTGTGTTTATGTGTGTGTGTGTGTGAGAGAGTATATAATCCAGAACAGGGGTCAGTGCTCATGGCTGATAGAGTCCCGTGCTTCGCGGCTCAGAGTCAGTGAAGAGGTTCTCTCACTGCGGCCGACCCCCAAAGCGCCGGGGATTGAGCTGTGGTCCCCTCTTCTCTGGGTCCAGTCAGACAGAATGGGACCACTGCCTCCAGGGACCCCCTGTATACCTCCCAAAACACCTGGTAGCAGCAGGAGGGGCTTCATGTCTCCCATCGTAAGTCTTCCTGAGCCGACTCAGGATCAGACCACAGGCTGATCAAACAATCAGCGCAGGAACTACCCAGTAGGGACACCAGAGAGCTCTGCTACTAAAACATACATCAATAGAGCAACCAATAACTTAAAGAAGTAGTTCATCCAAACAAATACATTTTTTTCTCTGGACGAGTCACCCCATGGAGACTTGAATTCATGGATATTTCTTTCGTTTTGTCTCATTCCTAAGACATTAATTTGATTACCAGCGGACCGGTCATCAAATTATTATCTTAGAAATGAGACAAAAACAAAATGATATCCATGAACTCAAGTCTCCATGGGGTGACTGATCCAGAGGAGAAAAGTCATTTTGGGGATGAACTCAAGTTCCTCAATATGGTCTATGATTCTGAGTGATTCAAATGATGCACAAGTCATTTAATAAGACTAATGATCTCCATGTGTGTGTGTGTGTGTGTGTGTGTGTGTGTGTGTGTGTGTGTGTGTGTGTGTGTGTGTGTGTGTGTGTGTGTGTGTGTGTGTGTGTGTGTGTGTGTGTAGATCTGCTATTTTGGGCAAAGATGTATAGGTGTAGAGGGAAAAAAGAGAACCAAGTAAACAAAAAGTTTAATCTGAAACCCAATGTTATACAATATAGAGGGGGTCCCTGCTTTATCAGCTAGGGGGTCCCTGGCTGAAAACGTTGAAGACCCCTGCTGTAGTCTATATTGTTTTAGGCGCTATAGCATAATTATTCCCTCGCCGACGGAACGTGCACATATGTGCACGTGATCACAGAATGAATTATTGTGGTTTCAGAGGTATACAATTTTTTTCAAAATGTATGTTTGAGTATACTGCGTATATAGCGTGTACTATACGCTATACACGCAGTATACTCAAACCTAAATTGAACACACCACTGGTTATCATGTATGCACAGCTCTCGACTACATAACTACATTCACTCATATACTGTACATAATGCTGACATTACATTTTAAGTGAGGGGGAAACACAGTATCAGTGGTATGTGTATTATGATCTGTTTAGTTTCTAATCCGTCTACTGCAACCCCCGCTCTGAATCTATGACCATGTTCTAGAGAGGATTCTGCAGCTATGACCATGTTCTAGAGAGGATTCTGCAGCTATGAACCATGATCTAGTGAGGATTCTGCATCTATGACCATGTTCTAGTGAGGATTCTGCATCTATGACCATGTTCTAGTGAGGATTCTGCATCTATGACCATGTTCTAGTGAGGATTCCAGTCTTATTGCTTCTTAAGGTCCCCCATGCGGAAAGAATGTAGTAGTCTCTGAGTCTCTGTGTCCCCTTTGACTTTCCCCCTGATGCTGCTGAACTCTCCGTTTCAGCCTGAGACTTTCCCACATGACCCCTAAGCCTTGGCGTGACCCCCCCACTATAACCCCCCCCCCCCCCCCCATCATCTCGACCCCCACCAGCCTGCCTCGGGCTTCAGTGATCTGGAACCTCCCAGAGTTCATTCACATGCACGTACGCACACACACACACACACACACACACACACACACACACACACACACACACACAGAAATGAGAAGTGGCAGTGTTGCTGAGCTGGGTGAGTTGGTGTAATGGCTGCAGTAATGTTCTGTCTGCCTGCGGAGGGACTCTGTCTGTCCCGAGGCAGCCTGGCTTTTTTTAAGTAACCTTTCACCATAAGGAGGCACCTCGGTGAACTCCCAGGGGGCTGACACACACGCACGCACGCACACACACACACGCACACGCACACGCACACGCACACACACACTCACAGAGGTGGGGGAGCACAAAAGGAGTGTGGTCTTAATGAAGGGCTAAATGAATAGAGTTACAGTAACCACTGGCCCCTGGATTAAAAGCACTTTCTGTCAGCTTCCATTCACAGGCTGTTTAAAGCCGACCTAAACAAGCCTTCACATCACATCTCTGTCCGCAGGCTACAGCCACGTCCAGGCAAACTATAAAGAGCCACTATATTAAGCTCTCGATCAGGCCCTCTCATGATGCTCCAATCATCTCTCTCTCTCTCTCTCTCTCTCTCTCTAAGTATCAATACTGCAATGTACGATGCATTGTGAGCTTGTAGATCTGCTATTTTCAAAATGGCCAAAAAGTATATAGGGCTGAAGTGGTTAATGTATCTTTTGTAATAATAATCAAAATCTACAAACTAACTAGTAACTAAGTTTTCAAATAATTGTAGTGGAGAAAAGGTACAATATTTTGCCTATGTAGTAAAAGTATAGACAATTGGAAATACTCCAGTAAAGTTAAAGTACCTCTAAAATTGTACTTAAGTACAGTAATTGAGTAAATGTACTTAGATACTTTACACCAGTGATACACACACACACACACACACACACACACCCGCGCTCGTCGCTATCACCGTCTGCCCCGCCGTTACTCAAGTCTCACACATTATCCTGACTAGCTTTACTCACCACACCGCAATACCACCCCCCCCCACCCCCCTTACCCCCCAATACCACCCCCCTTGTACCTCTTACATCTCAATCGCTCATCTCCATTAGCCTCTCTGTCTCCCTCCCTCTCACACACACACACACACTCCAGAGATAAAGGAGCGAGAGAGAGAGAGAGAGAGAGAGAGAGAGGAGAGATGAGAGAGAGAGAGAGAGAGAGAGAGAGAGAGAGAGAGAGAGAGAGAGAGAGAGAGCAGGGGAGGTTTGACTTGGCAGTGCAGGGCCTTTGAAGTGTGTGTTGATGAGAGAGAGTGGAGCAGTGTGCTCAGACAGGCCCTTAATGAGGGAATTAAGGAGCTAACGCAGGGCCGCTCCCCATACTACTTCCCAGGCAGTGTGTGCTGTGCGTGTGCGCTAGTGTGTGCGTGTGTGTGTGTGTGTGCGGCGTGTGCGTGTGTGTGTGTGTGTTTGATTAAATGTGTGTACGTGCGAGCTAAGTGCCTTTTGTAGTGTATACAGTAATGTGTGAAAGAGAGAGAGAGAGAGAGAAGAGAGAGAGAGAGGAGAGAGAGAGAGAGAGAGAGGAGAGAGAGATGAGAGAGAGAGAGAGAGAGAGAGAGGAGGAGAGAGAGGAGAGAGAGAGAGAGAGAGCGGTAGTAGCGATGGAGAGGTCTAACGTGTCAGCCCTAATCAAGCCTCTCACCTACAGTACAGAAGAAGAAAAAAAAACATGTCCTTGAGCGTTCTTTAGTTCAACCACAACGCCGCCACACTTAACTCTAAAACCCCTGGGCTGTGTTGGGTTCGTCAATCAGCCTTTGTGTTCTGTGTGGATGCGTATTATCCACCACCGTAGACTCAATCTGTGACGTTGACTTTGTAACAGAAACCAGCTGTGCAGCGGCGGGATGGAATCAACATAAAAGACAGACTCTGAACGCGCCTGCCATGCAGAATAGATGCACACATCTGCCCCGTGGAGGCAATCAGCGGGAACCGCTTTTTCATATCAAAGCACCAACTTTATTTTTTATATAGGATAGAACAGTGTTGCCAGATTCTGTGAGAGAAACAAGCAACCAGGTCTAGGAAAACCAGCCCAAAAGAAGCGACTATGGGGCCACATGAGCACTTGAACATATACATCAGCTGTTTGAAATAGCAGATCTACAAGCTCACAACAATCTGCTAAGTCTTGCGGGGAAATTATAATAAGCAGATCTGGCAACCCTGGGATAGAATAGAATAGAATAGAATAGAATAGAATAGAATAGGGCAGTGGTTCTCAAAAGTGCGGTCCGGGGACCCCCAGGGGACCCCCATGTAGCATCACAATAATTTGAACCACTTTGGCGGCAGGGCTATTCAAAAATAGCAGACATACAAGCATAAATACCTTGTGGATCTGCTATTTTTGTAAAATCGTGAAAATTTGTGCAAACACTGGTTTGTACCGGTTCTACCGAGTGAAGAAGACCCGCCCCTCGCTGCGGTTTCAGCCAATAGCATTCATTTCCGGCCGCTTTTTCGGACCGGATATCAAACCGGATATATAGAAAGATTTGAAATCGCTGCAAAAAAAGGCTTCATTTACTGTCTGTTAGAAACCAATGGCGTGACGCTTCTGTCCTCCACACACAGAGATGTGTGTGGGGAGGAATTCATTGTCACCATGTGTAAATTGTCCTGGGCTCCCTAGGCTGGTGGGGGGAGTGTAGTGCCCGGGATCACTTAGAAAATTGGCACTGGGTGAAAAAAGGGTTACAAAATCGAAGCATAAAAAAAAGGATGTGTAAATTGTCGAGAAAAATAATAGAATAGAATAGAATAAACAATAAATACAAAGACTCTCAGGGCGTAACTGGCTACTAGCTTCACGTAGCCAGACTATATCACTGAGTGGATATGAGTCTGCTGCTTCTATGAGGACGTTTTTCTTCCAAGGGGGCGGGGTCAAAACAATGACTCTCGACGCAATAGAGCATCGCAGTTCCCGCCCCTTCCGGGTTCCACCGCAAAATAGTCAATGCATTTTTCCCATTGACATTTCCAAAAATATTTATATCAATTATTTTAAGCCTAGAATCAAGCCATCCAGGGTCCTGGTGAATCATGACCATAAAACGTTTGATTCTGTGATTTTTTTTTGTTGAAAACGGCAAAACAAAGGGTATTTATTAAATATAGTATATCATATAATTAAATATAAAATAAATAAAAAATCACAGAATCAAACGTTTTATGGTCATGATTCACCAGGACCCTGGATGGCTTGATTCTAGGCTTAAATTAATTGATATAAATATTTTTGGAAATGTCAATGGAAAAATGCATTGAGTTTTCCTTCCGGCACCAGGAAAAACCAGGAAGTGGGCGGGAACTGCGATGCTCTATTGGTTAGACCTACAAACCAACTACCAATTACAGTCTCCCCATACTTGAATACTGGTCCCTGATTGGTCACCCCCGTCTTCTGGAGCAGGAAATGGATTCTCTATGGAGCGGTGCCAGACCCAATGGTCGAGTGCATTTTTTTTTTGCACTGGCAGATTGGTCTGGTCCCCAGGCTAGTATCTGGCCTGAGGGGGGCGCTGTGTCTCTTCTTACCGTAGTGTGACTCTAGGTAGCCGTTGCGGGGGGTCCATGGTGAACAGCGTGCCGCGGTAGGGCAGGGCGTGGTCCATGAGGTGGGGCAGGGGCGCTGTGGAGCAGCTCCTTCTTCACCAGGGAGGGCCCTCGCTCCTCCGTGGAGGTGGAGGGCTCCTCGCTCAGCTTCCTCTCCTCTCTGGAGGAGGCGTGGTGGGAGCTGAGGGCGTTGCGCCTCTCCCTGTGGTGGTGGTGGTGGTGGTGGTGGTGGTACGGCGAGCCGGATCGCTCATCTTCTGTGGAGAGAACGAGGAATGATAGAGATATTATAGTGACTGGAAATTGTATATACTTTATATCGTTGCTGTCGGGGCAGAAATATTCTAACTGTATCCTATGATGGTTCAAGTTTCTTTACTAAGATAAAGCCCTGGAGATGTCCACTGTGTTACACAGTGGGGGGGAAAAGAGAAGGCTAAAGCACGGCCCTCTGCCATGGGTACCTCCAGCTCCACAGGCACCTCCCTGTACCTCAAGAGACGTAACCACCCAGGGGCCGGCCATAGCTGAGTGGTTAGTGAGCCCGCCTAGGGAGCCAGAGGCCCTGGTTGCCCCAGGTACGATTCCAGGCCACGCCAGCATATGTGTCGATGAAATGAAATTTGTCCCTGAGCAAGACTCTTAACCCCTAATTGCTCACAGGCCCTCATTGGAAACAAGACCGCAAGGACTTTCATGAACGTCCTGTTAAAAGGAATTATCCTTATCCTAACCTGCATGCCACTGTACCCTCTCGTTTTTGTGCGGGGGGGGGCTCTACAAGCTCATAGCACGGCACGCTATGAGCTTGTAGATCTGCTATTTTTGAAACATTTTGAAAATGTGTGCAAATCTTTGAATATATATATATTTAAAGCAAAAACATTTTTACAAAAGTCTTTGCTTCTGGGGGTCCAAATATTCATCAATTTGGGGTTCCTTGACGTGAAAAAGTTTGAGTACCACTGCTGTGCACACTTACATACAACATATACTGTACACATATCGCGTATATGGTAAACACCCTGTATGAGTCAGATCACACACACACACACACTCACGCTCGCTCACTAACACACGTACACACACATATACTACACAACCTGTGCACACGTTCCCAAACACCTCCCGTTGAACGCCCTGAGATGAAGTGAGAGAGAGAGTTCCTCTTGTTAAAGACAGAGGAGAAGAGAAGGACCTGCAGCCTACTGGGTATTATGGGAGTAAAGCCACCAGGGTCTGCATGGGCCTCCACTGGTACCAGAGGGGGGGGGGGGGGGGGTTTCAGCGTCAGACAGGGGGGGCAGAGGAGGGGGGGGGGGGGGGGGGGGGTGCGCTGGACACCTCAGATGAAACGATCCCAACCTCTTCATTTGGCTCTGGGTCTCGGGGAGCGTGTCCCCACGGCTGTTGTTAAAGTCAGCTCTGTCTGTTCTCTTTATAAAGAAATGGATTCCCATGGAGGAGAGAGAAGCATAGCCCCCCCCCCCCCCCCTCTCCTCCCCCCCATCACATTCCAAGCTGCCCATTAACCGGCCTCATGGGTTGTATCAACCAACCCCACATCCAACCCACATCCAACCCCACATCTCC
>NW_027660705.1:0-152000 GCF_963280865.1 Gymnoscopelus braueri | reverse complement strand
GACACACACAGACAGACAGGCAGGCAGGCAGACAGGCAGGCAGGCAGACAGACAGACACAGACAGACACAGACAGACACAGACAGACACAGACAGACAGACAGACAGACAGACACGCACACACGCACACACGCACACAGACAGACACATGCACACAGACAGACAGACACATGCACACAGACAGACAGACACAGACAGACAGACAGACAGACAGACAGACAGACAGACAGACAGACACATGCACACACATGCACACACATGCAGACAGACAGACACATGCACACACATGCACACACATGCACACAGACAGACAGACACATGCACACAGACAGACAGACACACACATGCACACAGACAGACAGACAGACAGACAGACACACACATGCACACAGACAGACAGACAGACAGACAGACAGACAGACATGCACACAGACAGACAGACAGACAGACACACATGCACACAGACAGACAGACAGACAGACAGACAGACAGACATGCACACAGACAGACAGACAGACAGACAGACAGACATGCACACAGACAGACAGACAGACAGACAGACAGACATGCACACAGACAGACAGACAGACACACACATGCACACAGACAGAAAGACAGACATGCACACAGACAGACAGACAGACACACACATGCACACAGACAGACAGACAGACATGCACACAGACAGACAGACAGACAGACACACACATGCACACAAACACACCAGACACACACACACAGACAGACACACACACACACACACACACACACACATGCACATGCACACAAACACACCAGTGGTGGAAAAAGTACTCAAATGTTTTACTTAAGTAAAAGTATTAAGTAAGAGTATTAAGTAATTCAAAATGTACTTGAGTAAAAGTACGAAAGTATTATAAATAAATATACTTAAATTACAAAAGCAGAAAGTACTCATTATGCAGAATGTCCCATTTCACAAGTTTTCAAATGTATAAAAAGTATTTAAAGCTTTTGAAAATAGCAGATCTACAAGCTCACAATGCGTCGCATTGTGAGCTTGTAGATCTGCTTTTTTCAAATGGCTGAAATGTATTTAGGGCTGAAGTGGTTAATGTATGTTTTGTAATAATAATCTACAAAGTAACTAGTACTAACTATATTAAACTAACTAGTAACTAAAGTTTTCATAAAATTGTAGTGGAGTAAAAGTACAATATTTGACTATGAGATGTAATGGAGTAGTAGTAAAAGTATTGAAAATTGGAAATACTTTCCACCACTGGCTCGCACGCACACACACACACACACACACACACACACACACACACACACACACACACACACACACACACACACACACACACACACACACACACACACACACACACACACACACACACACACACGGTTGTTGAGGCCGTAGAAGAAACGTTCTTTAAAGAATCATTATTTAACTATTTAAATGCTTCTATAAAGCAGTAATTCTAGCTTTTAGTGTGAAGGACCCCCACATTTATATGTATCTGTCTGTGGACCCCCATCTGAAAATGTGTTGTGCCAGGGACCCCCACATTTATATGTATTGGTCTGTGGACCCCCATCTGAAAATATTTTGTGCCAGGGACCCCCAGCAAGATTTATGTTAAAAACTATCACAATTATTCAACTTGTTTCCAAACATTTCAATATTTTTCAAAACATATCTAGAATAGCAGATCTTTAAGCTCGCAGCGCGGCACGAAGTGATGCGCTGTGAGCTTGTAGATCTGCTATATTTAAACAGCCAACATATGAAATATGTGTAAAGGAGTTAAAATGATTGTGATGCTGTATTAAACATTTTGCTGAGGACCCCCTGGAACCCCCCAAAGGACCCCTGGGGGTCCCTGGACCCCACTTTGAGAACCAATGCTATAAAGAACCATTAACCACTTTAACCCTTCATCAACCGGTGTCTCCCAGGGCTCTGTACTTGATCTGCTCAGTTTTCCCTCTACACCAAATCTCTGTCGAAAATACCAGTGGTGGAAAAAGTACAAAAATGTTTTACTTAAGTAAAAATATTAATAATGCAATATAAAAATACTCTGTTATAAGTAAAAGTCCGGAATTCGAAATGTACTTGAGTAAAATTACAAAAGTATTGGTATCAAAATGTACTTAAAGTACCAAAAGTAAAAGTACTCATTATGCAGAATGTCCCATTTCACAAGTTTTCAAATGTATAAATTGTATACTTTTTAAATGCTTTTTTTTGTACATAGTGGTATTTTTTCTGTATTATCTGTATTTTCATGTTGATTTTTGAACTGTTTGGTTGCTACTATATATGTCTATGAAATTAACTCAAGGACCCCAACGGAAACAAGTCCGCAAGGACTTTTTTGGCCGGACCTTTTAGACAAAAGCATTATTAATGTAACTGTGTTGTTTTACATTCTTTTGCCTAATACAAATTTCAATCAATCAATCAATCAATCAATACAAAACTTTTGAAAACAGCAGATCTATAAGCTCACAATGTGTCGCATCACGACACATTGTGAGCTTGTAGATCTGCTATTTTTTATATGGGCTGAAGTGGTTAATGTATGTTTTGTAATAATAAAAATCTACAAAGTAACTAGTATTAAACTAAAGTTTTTAAATAATTGTAGTAAAAGTATAATATTTGCCTCTGAGATGTAGTGGAGTAGAAGTAAAAGTACTGAAAACTGGAAATACTCCAGTAAAATAAAAATACCTTTAAATTGTACTTGAGAACAGTACTTGAGTAAATGTACTTAGTTAATTTATACCACTGAAAACAGCAGATCTACTAGCTCACAGCCGTGTCGCAACGCAATGTGTGAGCTTGTAGATCTGCTATTTTTGATGAATCCTCACGTATTAAGACATGTCAACATTGGGATGCAGGGGTTTAAGTGGTTAATGGTTCAAAGAAGGTTCTTTGAGGAATTATTTGTGGTTGTGAGCTTGTAGATCTGATATATTCAGGGAACATACTTGGTGTTAAGTGTTTAACAAAAAATAAAAAAATGTTTTATGAATTAAAATCAGTTCCAGATGACAGCTTTAATTAACCACTTGAACCCTAGTGACCTATTCTGTAATAATAATACTAAAATAGCAGATCTTCAAGCTCACAGCATGTTGCAATGCAACACATTGTGAGCTTGTAGAACGGCTATTTTCGGCAAACAGATTTGGTGTAGAGGGAAAAGGAGCCCTGAGGGACCCGGTCAGACAGACAGAGTATAGTAATCAAAAACAGAAGTAAAAGTACCAATATTAACTAATGAAAATACTATGAAGTTATTTCATAAGATCTGATTTATTGTCTAAATTAATAAATAATTAAAGAGGCCTCAATGCCCTCCATACCCTCCATACCCTCTTACCTGACTAACTACCTCCCAAAGTGAGTGACACCCAAACCCTAACAGTAGAGGAAGCGACAACGATCTGGTAAAACCCACTTATAGAACATAATCATTCTACTACTCTGACACCCACTTATAGAACATAATCATTCTACTACTCTGACACACTTATAGAACATTATCATTCTACTACTCTGACACCCACTTATAGAACATAATCATTCTACTACTCTGACACACTTATAGAACATTATCATTCTACTACTCTGACACCCACTTATAGAACATTATCATTCTACTACTCTGACACCCACTTATAGAACATTATCATTCTACTACTCTGACACACTTATAGAACATTATCATTCTACTACTCTGACACCAACCCACTTATAGAACATTATCATTCTACTACTCTGACACCCACTTATAGAACATTATCATTCTACTACTCTGACACCCACTTATAGAACATTATCATTCTACTACTCTGACACCCACTTATAGAACATTATCATTCTACTACTCTGACACACTTATAGAACATTATCATTCTACTACTCTGACACCCACTTATAGAACATTATCATTCTACTACTCTGACACACTTATAGAACATTATCATTCTACTACTCTGACACCCACTTATAGAACATAATCATTCTACTACTCTGACACCCACTTATAGAACATTATCATTCTACTACTCTGACACACTTATAGAACATTATCATTCTACTACTCTGACACCCACTTATAGAACATTATCATTCTACTACTCTGACACCCACTTATAGAACATTATCATTCTACTACTCTGACACCCACTTATAGAACATTATCATTCTACTACTCTGACACACTTATAGAACATTATCATTCTACTACTCTGACACCCACTTATAGAACATTATCATTCTACTACTCTGACACCCACTTATAGAACATTATCATTCTACTACTCTGACACCCACTTATAGAACATTATCATTCTACTACTCTGACACCCACTTATAGAACATTATCATTCTACTACTCTGACACACTTATAGAACATTATCATTCTACTACTCTGACACCCACTTATAGAACATAATCATTCTACTACTCTGACACCCACTTATAGAACATTATCATTCTACTACTCTGACACCCACTTATAGAACATTATCATTCTACTACTCTGACACCCACTTATAGAACATTATCATTCTACTACTCTGACACCCACTTATAGAACATTATCATTCTACTACTCTGACACACTTATAGAACATTATCATTCTACTACTCTGACACCCACTTATAGAACATTATCATTCTACTACTCTGACACCCACTTATAGAACATAATCATTCTACTACTCTGACACCCACTTATAGAACATTATCATTCTACTACTCTGACACACTTATAGAACATTATCATTCTACTACTCTGACACCCACTTATAGAACATAATCATTCTACTACTCTGACACCCACTTATAGAACATAATCATTCTACTACTCTGACACCCACTTATAGAACATTATCATTCTACTACTCTGACACACTTATAGAACATTATCATTCTACTACTCTGACACACTTATAGAACATTATCATTCTACTACTCTGACACCCACTTATAGAACATAATCATTCTACTACTCTGACACACTTATAGAACATTATCATTCTACTACTCTGACACCCACTTATAGAACATTATCATTCTACTACTCTGACACCCACTTATAGAACATTATCATTCTACTACTCTGACACCCACTTATAGAACATTATCATTCTACTACTCTGACACCCACTTATAGAACATTATCATTCTACTACTCTGACACACTTATAGAACATTATCATTCTACTACTCTGACACCAAAGAGTGGAATGCTCTAAAACCATCTCTTCAAAAAAATGATCAGTTAAATATTTTTTTAATACAACCAATCTACAAGCTTACAATGTGTCACAACGTGAGACATCATGAGCTTGTATATCTACTATTTTAGCATTTTGTTTAAAGTTTAGGCAATCTACGAGCCAATCTACCAACTCAGAATGCGTCACAATGTCAGGCGTTGTGAGCTTGCAGATCAGCTTTTTTTTTTTTTAAATAGCCCAACTACAAGCTTACAACCTCACCAACCCGATCTCCAAGAATGTAGTATACATTACATGGAGTGGTCATTCAGTGCATAGACAACTGGAAAACCTGAAAATCCGTGCATAGCCGCCTCGCATCTCCCCCATTGTGACTAAACCATTTCGGAGGCGCGCAGTTTCAAGGGAGCTGGAGCCTCGTTGCGACGTTCCCTTGAACCAGGGGTCTGCAACCTGCGGCCTTGGAGCCACATAGTGCTCTTTAGCCCTTCCCTTGTGGCTCCCTGTAGCTATAGAAAACATTATATGGAAATTAACAATGTTTTTTTTTCACATTTGAAATTGTATTTATCGTTGCTGTAATATGAGACATAGATTTGTACGTGCTCCAATGCTGTAAAGATGTGTAGAATAAATAAATATAAAAGTATAAATAAAAGTTTCAACATTTCTGTCAAATTTGCGTCAAAGCCTGCAACACATTTATTGGCGCGGCACCGTATTAGTGGGCTAAAATAGGTTTTGCGGCTCCAGACAGATTTCAGCGCCGTTTGAGTTATGTACCGATAGGCACAGAATCGTACATTTTGTTGTGGGGACTGCTCTGCTTCCGGGTTTTTCCGGGTTGCAACTGGTTACGCCCACCGTGGGACTCGCCGTACATAGGCCTATGCACAGATTTTCAGGGTTTCTAGGCTACTATGCAATGTATACTAAATTCTTGGAGATCAGGCTGACCTCACACATTTTGACAAGTTGTGAACTTGTAGATTGGCTATTTTTAAATTAACGGATATATTGCGCTGATCAAAGCAACGGTAACGCGTTTCGGCACGTCAGCCGTCCTCAACGTTTCAAACTCCGGACTAGTTTGAAAACGCTGAGGAAGGCCGACGTGCCAAAACACGTCCGTTTCTCTAGATAGACTGTCTGCTGCGGCTGTTCATCTTTAAAGCAATACAAGGCAGGTCCACAAATAACGATTTTTAGCAACCCGGGCGACTACCGGGTGGCTTACTAGATTCCTCCTACGTAACAATTTTACCCCCAGGAGGAGAACAACTGTTGCTCAGAAAGAAGCTCCCATTTGAGAATATTGTAAACTTCATCATCTTCTCCGGTCGCCAGATAGAGAGCAAGAAGATCAACGCGCCCGCAGATGCACTGGCATGCACATGGGTGCCCGTGAGACTGCGTGCCCCGCCTGCTACATCAAATGAAGCGGTGTGACTGTGAAAGCATAGTGTGTCACTTCAATACAACAGACAACAAACGGAGTTAAGTATCATTCATAGTCGGACGTAAGGATACGTAACGAGCGCCGGCGCTCCTTACGTTGTCGTTTTTGTCTCCCCCTCCGTCACTTACGGCTCCAGGATTTCCTTCCGTGCAGTCGACATTCACCGTCAGGCCGACGTGCACGTTGACTGTCACATGTATGTGCTGCCCTGTTTATTGATTTATCCAAGGCTTTTGACACTGTTGATCTCCCGATACTGTTAAAGATTCTTTCCAATATAGGCATGGGCCCAAATGTGATTAGCTGGTTCACCAGCTATTTGATCGGCCACACACAATGTGTGAAATTGGGTGACATAGTGTCCGATCAAGTAGTCATGGAGAAGGGAGTCCCCCAGGGTTCTATATTAGGTCCTTTACTTTTTCTTTTATATGTGAATAACATCTGCAGTCAGTCAAAGTACTCTAGGTACCATGTGTACGCGGATGACACGGTTCTCTACTCCTGCGCGCCCACGCTAGACATGGCTGTAACAAATTTGTCTTTTGATTTCATTTCATTGCAGCAGGAATTGAAAAAAAGCAAATTGATGTTAAATGGTAACAAAACTAAGGCAATGATGTTCACTCCACGAGTTTGTCCAACCCTCTTAAGCATTCCCACTTTAGATGGCACTCCAATTGAGTGGGTCGATCGCTATAAATACCTTGGGTTCTGGTTGGAAAAACATCTACATTTTAAATTCCATATTGATGCCTTGAGTAAGAAGCTGAAATTACTCTAAGTTTTTTCTACAGACTGAAGGCTTGTTTTGCCTGCACTGCTCACAAAAAAAATTGGTCACTGGTCTGTTTTTGTCTTTATAAAACCGGCTGTGTTTTTTTTTTTTTTTTTCGCACACGCCTGCACAGTATTCAGTAAATACCGCCGTACCGGCGGTAAGCGGGGATTAAATACCACGGAAAATACAAATCCATACTGCCCCAGCTCTAGTCAGTAGACGGTAGTGTTGATCTGATGCATGCAGCATGTTGCCATGGTGATGTACCCGGTAAGAAGTGAACGACTAACTTGTAACGCTGAAACAGGGCTTCACCTGAAGTTACCTTATTAACCCCTAAATCCAACTTGCAACATGCAACATTGTCCAATGGAAGACAAGAACATGACGATGAGTTTCTTGATGTCCAATAAACAAGTGCCCGTTTCAACTATGTGACATTTGTTACCAATGTTTGGTGTGCTTGACAAAGTACAATGTGAAAGCAAACCAAACCAAATGAAAAATGCAACAATGTTGCAACTACACCCCTGAATCACACAGAGTCTACCAAGCTATACAGTAGGTTTGAATCTGCCCTAAAAAACTATGTATAAAATGTCAATATTGACAGATACTCACATCCTTTAATGAGATGAGGATTGAACCGATCTTCTCCACCATGTGTCACTCTGTAGGAAGTAGAACAACAACAATGCATCAATGTCTGTCTAACACAACGTGTCCACTACCTGACACTACAGTGTTTCTCCTTTCTTGTAGATCTGCTATTTTCAAATGGCCGAAATGTATGGGCTGAAGTGGTTGTTTTGTAATAATAATCAAAATCTACAAAGTAACTAGTAACTTTCAAATAAATGTAGTGGAGTAAAAGTAGGCTACAATATTCAGATACGAGACGTAGTGGAGTAGAAGTAAAAGTATTGGCGTGTCTTCTCCTCCGCGTCATCAGCGCCCATACCCTAGGTGGGGTTGGCGAAAGGGCCTACTCTGTGTGGAGTTTGCATGTTCTCCCCGTGTCTCCTAGGGTAGTTAATACCCTCACAAAAACATGTAGTAATCCTGGTCGCTATACCGCCTCCCCCATGACAGCCGGGGCGCCTGATGGAGGGGAAGGGAACTGGTTGGAATAACGTGTTCCTTCCACGCGCTACGTCCAACCAGGGAAACTCCCCCCTGTCAGGTGATAAGAAGGTCAGTTGGCTCTCATGCCTGAAGGAAGCATGAGCTCGGCCCTGGCCTCCCTACTGTGGGGGACTGGTGTAGTGCTGGTGTAGCGCCCAGGATCACTTAGGAAATTGGCACCGGGTGAAAAATATGGGTTACAAAAATCGCGGGATAAAAAAATTAAGTAAAAAAAA
Organism: Gymnoscopelus braueri; assembly: GCF_963280865.1. Lineage (NCBI taxonomy): Eukaryota > Metazoa > Chordata > Actinopteri > Myctophiformes > Myctophidae > Gymnoscopelus > Gymnoscopelus braueri. Next base: position 143,149 of record NW_027660705.1, on the reverse strand, counting down.
AAAAAAAAGTAAAAGTATTGGAAATTAGATATACTCAAGTAAAGTGCAAATACCTCAAAATTTTACTTAAGTAAATGTACTTAGTTACTTTCCACCACTGTTCCAGAGAGCGGGGCTCGAGTCCCAAAGCGAGTGTGGTTCATTCAACCAAAATCTGTCACTTGCGTTTCAAATTGTTTTCTGTGATCGGCTGGTGATATAACTTAACTGACACAAGGTATTTATAAATATACTTCTGTGGATTACGGAGAAATTTGAATTAAATCTTGATTCGGGACGTGTGCTGTGCACTTCTTTGTGTCAGTCCATGCGATTAAGCATTTAAATCTGACATTATTCACCACCGACAGTGGCTGGTCATCCAGCACTATAAACTGGGAAATGTGCTCTGTTATTTCTTTTGCCTTCTTGCTCTCTCTTGGGAGTTTTTCACTCTTTTTGGAGTGCTTTGATCGGTCATTTTCGCTGCAGTCTGATCCGATAAAAAATGTTGGGTTGATATGGAGCCGATATCCGATCTGTTAATCGGATTGCAGCAATCTCTAGTCTTCATAAGACATGAAGTGTGTGCGGCCACCTTTATGTCTCTTGAAGACTAGTTGATAGTTGATTCTTCTGCCGTGGCCGGCACCACTACAAGGACTTTGGTGTGCGCAGCATTTCTGTGCATAGTGGTTGATTAATGTAACGCCCAAACCACTCCTGTGAATAATCTAGCGCGTAGCGCAGGTGTTTAGGGGCAGCGTTGCGTGTTGCACATGACAGAAAATTGTTCTCACCAGAAAGTAGGGCCCCATGTCTACTCACGTGAGATCCATCAGCCCAGAGAGAGAGAGCAGCATCTTCATTCCTGACTCAGTCACCATGTTTAGACTCACGTCCAATTCTCTCAGATGGAGGGAGGGATTAGAAGTTAGAGCTGAGGCCAGAACTTCACAGCATCTCTCTGACAACCTGCAGTTCTTCAGTCTGAGAGAGAGAGAGAGAGAGAGAGAGAGAGAGAGAGAGAGAGAGAGAGAGAGAGAGAGAGAGAGAGAGAGAGAGAGAGATGAGAGAGAGAGAGAGAGAGAGAGAGAGAGAGAGAGAGAGAGAGAGAGAGAGAGAGAGAGAGAGAGAGAGAGAGAGAGAGAGAGAGAGAATGATTAAAAACAAATACAATACATATTCCTGGATAGAGGACGTGCTTGCAGCATCTTTTAAAGGAGCTGGTCTTGATCGACTCTCAAAGTTTTGGACTAGTGACCCAAGTTGGAAAATAATAATGTACATAATGTTTAGTCAGGGGTGTCAGGCTCATTTTGGGTTGAGGGCCACACTGGTCGAACGGTGGCTTGAGGTAGGCAGCCACCACGGGCACACACATACCACCTGTTATTTTATTGTGTGTGTGTACACACACACACACACACACACACACACACACACACACACACACACACACACACACAACACACACACACACATATAAATAGGTACTTTAATATGGACTCAAACAATGGATATTTTAAGTAGCCCCATTTACACATATTACCTTGTCAAAGCCTACATTTACATTTGCAGTTTCTGTTGGCTAATTAGTGTCAATTTTTGTTAGGCTAATATTGAATAGCCTAACAAAAGGCAATATAATGTCTGCAGTTGCATTATTGCACACAGCCAAAATGCATCAATAATATTAGGCCTGCCATTCCTTCCTTTTGGAGAAGTTACTTTCAGTTTCATTTCAGAAAGACACACTAGTGCCAATGCCTAAGTGTGTAATCCTGGGCACTACCTTCCCTCTGCCAACCTAGGGAGGCCAGGGCCGAGCTCATGCCTCCTTCAATGCATGAGAGCCACTGACCTTCTTGTCACCTGACAGGGGAGAGTTTCCCTGGTTAGACGTAGCGCGTGAAGGAACACGTTATTCCAACCAGTTCCTTTCCCCTCCATCAGGCGCCCTGGCTGGCCAGGGGGAGGCAGTATAGAGACCAGGATTACTACATGTTTTTTGTGAGGGTACCTACCCTAGGAGACATGGGGAGAACATACAAACTCCACACAGAAAGCATCCTTTCTATTCTGAGGTGAGATACTCCTTTTAGTGTCCATTAAAATAAACTGCTTTAAGATGAATAACTATGGTTCATTACATGATACTGTGGAGTCTCGCTCCAGTCCCAGCGTCAGGTGAGTTTTAATACAGTTGGAGCCAGAGTGAGTAGCCTAGAGTCCAGCACCTCAGACAGCCCTGTTGCCTAGGGCAACTGGTTGAGGGGTGGTATGTGCCAGTCTGCATCCTCAATCAGTTGGAAGTGATGACACCTGCGTGCTGGGCAATCAGAAGGCAGCTGGGCTGAGTTTACTTAAGGTGCTCACTCTGGCTCACTCACTGCTGACTCTCTCTGGGGGAAACACCCCGTCCGGCGGTAAGTGATACACTCACTCACATTTCTCACTGTTAATGTTGTGTTAGTGTACAAAGCTCATGTTGTGTTTCTTTTATTCGTAGGCAACGTACGAGCGTTCATGAAGCCTGCACGTGGGAAGAACCTAGTTTGTTTAGATATGCATGCACCCCCCTCCCTGAACATTGTTCATTTTTCCTTTAATAAATTGAGCTTTAGAACTGAACTGTTTCTGTCTTCTGTGCTGGGTTGGGGTCAGACTCAATACATTTAGTTGAACTTAAAACATAAATCATTCTAATGAAATCCCTAATTGAATGAGTCACAATCTGCACCACTCTCACTGAGCACAACGCACGCAACGCACACGTGCGCGCGCGCACACACACACTCACACTCACACAGCTAGCATGACTCAGAAAAATAAAACTGTCAACACATGGTCCTAAACTCTAACATGAATTACAGTACCATGTAAATCAATGAGGGGCATTTTTTCAATATCAATTTCTAATCAATGGAGCAATTATTTTAGATTTATTTTCCTCCTTTTTGGAGTTACATCATGGCAAGGTAACTGCACAACCTCTACCAAAGTGGTCTGGCCCTTTAAGCAATGACCTGTGAGGCACGAAGATCTACAGTCATATTGTGTAACTTTTTCAATTGAACCAAATATATGTACAATATTATATAATATTTCACTGCTATATTTTTCACAATTAACTTTCACAGAAATGTGATTTTGACAACTTCGCTAAACACTATTAAGTACTATTTTAATCGCGGGTCTCTGCCTCCGACACTTGTTCCTTGCGTTCCAACCAGAGGTCGCGTTAGTCAGATAATTGCCGGTTTTGACCAATTTTTTATGACAAAGACCGGAAAAAATAAATCTCACCGGACATCCTGACCGGTTGATAATGACACGGCAGTTAATTAATTATCACCGCAAATTAGGCACATTTCAAATCCTCTGCTTTGTAAGCTCTCTCTCGCTCTCTCTCCCTCTCTCTCTCGCTCTCTCTCTCTCTCTCTCACGCTCTCTCTCTCTCTCTCACGCTCTCTCTCTCTCTCTCTCATGCTCTCTCTCTCTCTTCACGCGCTCGCTCTCTCTCTCTCACGCGCTCGCTCTTTCTTTCTCTCTCTCTCTCTTAACAGCGTGCGTGTGTTTCTGAGAGAGAGAGAGAGAGAGAGAGAGAGAGAGAGAGAGAAGAGAGAGAGAGAGAGAGAGAGAGAGAGAGAGAGAGAGAGAGAGAGAGAGAGAGAGAGAGAGAGAGAGGAGAGAGAGAGAGAGAGAGAGAGAGAGAGAGAGAAAGAAAGAGTGTGTCACACACTGTTAAGTTATATTACACCTATTTCTGTTAATAATAACCAGTGTAAAATGTGCTGCATTGGGCGGTAATGGGAGACACTTTATTGTGAAGGTACAACAGGAAGAAGAGAGTTGTTGCTGCTGCTGCGTAATTGTTGCTGCTGCTGCGTAGAGACTGTGGTCTCGGCAGTCAGACCTCTTCTCTTCGCAGATGAGTGAGGCTGGGACCGAGGCTACAGTCAGACAGAGACCGCGGTCCGGTTACAAGTTACATTATATAAAGTTGTGTATTTAACAGTCAGTCACACACAAGTTGTATCATTACGAGTTAGAATATGTCACAGATACTAGGCTACTACAAGGGCACGCCGCACTTGTGAGTAAAGTTGGCAGTTGCCCTCCAGTTTAACAACAGTGCAGGTTGAAGATGAAATATCCAACACAGATGCGTAAATATTCTCCACAACAGCTATAGGCTTACTGCAACTATGGCATCCAGGTGAAACACGACGTTAATCATAATCGTGGACCTATTTTTAACTCTATGAGGTGGACTCATTAAAACGTTACCACTTTGAACTGAATAGCTCTATGAGGAGACGACAAGATTCTCACAACTCATCAACTTTCCCACGGCTGTCCCAACTAGACGCACGGACGGCATCCACTGCCTAACTATACAGTATAACCTCCTGTGAGTGAGTAGTGGTCTATAATTTATTACCCTAACAGGTCAGCTGAGCCACGTTATGAAGGATTAATCTGAAATGTCCAATTTTGTGCAGTGCCCTTTGATTAGAAAATGCATTCAAACGCAATTGATTATTGAGAAACCATTACGCACGCAGCATGCGCAAATGGTAATGTAGGTAATTAATGTATTTGTGTAAGATGACCCTGCTATATAAAATGTGTATATTATGATGGTTCATGACAGTTCAAATAGCTCAATCCAAAATATAATGCTGTAGGCCTAAGTGTTAGGCTGTATTTACGCACCTGCTTGTCATTAAAGCATAACAATAATTATGACCTTTATTTTTGTCAGATGTCCGATAAATTTGAATCCTTCCGGACATTGGGACCGCCAGATTAAAATCCTAGCACGACCCCTGGTTCCAAAATATCGTTGGGCAATAGGACCCTGCAGCCATTTCTTCCCTATAGACACACGCTGTAAGGACGCAGAGTTAATGTTGCCAAAATAAGACTTAATCTCAGTATTTAACACTTTTTCCAAATCCAAAGCTTGCTGTACCACAGAGTGTGCATTATAGACAGACTACACACATTTTGTCAAATTATGAAACTTTAAAATGTGTGAGTTATTTTACTTTGGTACTTGAAGTATATTTTGATGCCAATACTTTTGTAATTTAACTATATCTGCCAATACTTTTATACTTTAACTATATGCTGCCAATACTTTTGTACTTTAACTATATGCTGCCAATACTTTTGTACTTTAGGGCGGCAGTGGTTCAGGGGTAGAGCGGCCGCTTGGCAACTGGAAGGTTCCCAGTTCGATCCCGGGTTCCCCCAGAGTTAGTGTCGAAGTGTCCTTGAGCAAGACACTGAACCCCTAATTTCTCCCGATGAGCAGGTTGGTGCCTTGCATGGTTTCCTTCACCATCAGTGTATGAATGAATGGGTGAATGTACTGCACAATCATTGTAAAGTGCCTTGAATAAAGACGCTATATAAATGCACCATTTAACTAAAACATTTTGAATACAGGCCTTTTTCATATGGTGGTATTGCTACTTTCACTTCATAATAATAATAATACAAATAGTAACATGAGTACTTCTTCCACCACTGATTCAGAAAGATAGTTCATGTAGGAAGGAGATAAACACACTCACTCATAATGGACACACTAGGGAGGAAAACGTACTACTTACTTACTTACTTTCTACCTGAACAACCTTTCAAGGATGGCCATCTATGTGAAAACTGTATTACTGCAATGAATACTCACACCAATTAAGAATTAACATTAATATAAATACCATTCAAAACTAGGGGATGACAGTCTGACAAAACACATTCAACCACTCATAGTGTAACCAGAGGTGTTTTAAATGTGGTATCTCAGCATAAAGACTACATATATTAGTCACTGTATCTTATCAATATTATGGTCAGTGTGGATGAGCATGATTTCAACCTTAACCACACTCTTTAAATAAAGTACCACCATCATAACTACATTATAATTACTTACTATAACAGAACTGATACAAATCAAAATAAACATTGTACATTTGTCTGACCTGAGAATGTCCAGACAACAATGTGGACTCCTCAGTCCAGCACAGATGAGTTCCAGTCCGGAAACCTCCAAGGCGTTTCCGCTCAGGTCCAGTTCTCTCAAATGGGAAGGATTAGAGCTGAGAGCTGAAGCCACAACCTCAACGTGTTCCTTTCTGAGGTCACAGTCAACAAGTCTGTAATTACAGATTAAATGTAAAATCAGAGATGAACAAAACAGATCAGGCGTGTCAAGGAGGTTACCCGTGGTGCTGCCTGAAATGTACATAAGTTTGGCTACTTTTCTGGCCAAGTAAATAAGCGGCCGTGATTAACACATATTTAATTGAAATGTGCTCATAACTTTCCTCTGTTCTCATTTGATTAGAATACAAACATTAAATAATAAAAACGATCAGAACACGCTGCTGTTGCTCCACTCTATGGCAGTGAAGTGAATACATGTTCTGTCAATAGATGAACAGTCTGTACAATCGCATGTCATTTGTTTACATACTTTGGTTCTCTTAACAAAGTTATGACTGAACGCTAACCAGACCAAATGCAAAATGCAACCATGTAAACATTTGGTTCTTGATCAGAACCTTTTAAGCAAACCTTAGGTGTGAAAGGCACCTAAACGATCTTCTATCTGGTTCTTCAGACATTAACACACTGTCAGTAAGAACAGATGGAAAGTTGTCTCTAAACTACAGCATGGAACTGAAAGACTCCACACAGTCAATGTTTGTTTCACTTGATGCTGGCCAATGGACAACCCAGATGCCTTTATAAACGTATACAGTTTACACATCTAAAAGCAACACAGCAGAAAACAATGTGTGATATTCTGTACACCCCTTCACTAATGGTATGGTCCATTCCTCATTTGATAATGAGGACACTTGTAAATAGTACAGAGAGGACTTGACTTCTTGCTCTGTGTGGTACCATGTTCTATTTACACACACACACACACACGCACACGCACGCACACGCGCACACACACACACACACACACACACACACACACACACACACACACACACACACACACACACACACACACACAGACACATGGCTCTTAATACTTTGCATTGGTCACATATTTATACAACCCACAAACACATGTAAACACTTTCAACTTCACCTACTTTAAGCATGTCATTATACAATTTGAAATACTGTAGGTGATGTGACGCTTTGTGAGCTTGTAGATCGGCTATTTTCACTAGTGGTTAAAGAATGACCAATAGCATTACTTTATTACTATTCATTTATTTTAAATAAGGAAATGCAAGGTTTCTGCAAGGTTTCTGCCTAACAAGTGCACACTTATTCTTATCCTCCAAACGTATATACTAAGTTCTTCTGTCAGAATGTCGACTCATATGACATTCAATACATTTGTCATGTTTTTTTCTGAAATCCCAGTTCAACCCTTGTGGTTTTACAGGATTTGGTCAAATCTACAGTGATGTCATCAAACAGAGTGGGAGAACATTTAACACTGTTCTGAAAAGGTTTTGTTCAACTCGTTCTCGCACGCACGCACGCACGCACGCACGCACGCACGCACGCACGCACGCACGCACGCACGCACGCACGCACGCACGCACGCACGCACGCACACACACACACACACACACACACACACACACACCTTGAAAGACTTGAAAGAGTCACTGTTTGTTTCACTTGATGCTGGCCATGGGACAACCCATATGCCTCTATAAACATATACAGTTTACACATCTAAAAGCAACACAGCAGAAAACAATGTGTGATATTATGTCTTCTTTTATTTTCCTGCACAGAGTGTTTTATAAAGGTCTCAGTCGTGGATATTTATAAGCTGGTCCACCAGGCTCTCATTGCCTGTGTAGTGATAATAGCCGATCTACAAGCTCACAACTTTTTGTAGATCTTTTCACTAGTTTGGGTCCATGGGAGACATTTTCCTTTTGGGTCACGAGCTAAAAGGTTTAGGAACCACTGTTCAATGGAGCTAATACACGCACGCACGCACGCACGCACGCACGCACGCACGCACGCACGCACGCACGCACGCACGCACGCACGCACGCACGCACGCACGCACGCACGCACGCACGCAGCCAATCTGCAAGATCATTGTGAGCTTGTAGATCATGCTGCGAGCTTGTAGATTGAAAATAGCTGATCTACTATCTCACAATGACTCTCTCTCCCTCTCTCTGTGTGTGTGTGTGTGTGTGTGTGTGTGTGTGTGTGAGATTATCAATTTTACTTTGAATGCATGAATGAAAGCTGCTCAAACATGTTGACATTCACATGACTACTAACCTGGCTGTTTTGCAGTTCCTCACAGCTGGGACCAGTCTTTGTCGCCCCCGCTGGTCTGTGTTGTATTTGTCCAGGTCCAACTCATCCAGAACCTTCTCTGACATCTGCAGCATGGAGGCCAGAGCTGAACACTGGATCTCAGAGAGTTTCTTCCCTGATCGGCTCTCTGACTCCAGGTACTGTTGGATCCCCTGACTTACTGAGGGGTCCTTCATCTCCATCAAACAGTGGAAGATGTTGATACATCTGTCAGGAGAGAAATCATCATCCATCATCAATCCATCATCATCATCATCATTCATCTCCTTCAGGTTCTCGATGGCTCTCTGGATCTCCTTTGGGCTGTTCTCTGTCTGACCCAGCAGGCCTCCTAACAGACTCTGGTTGGACTCCAATGAGAGACCATGGAGGAAGCGGGCAAAGAGGTCCAGGTGGCCATTTTCACTCTTCAGAGCTATTTTCATAGCAGCCTGCAGGAAGTCGGAGAGGGAACTGTCACGGTTGTATTCATCATCATCCAGGAATGTCCCCAGTACCTCCATGTTCCTCTGTGTGAAACAGTGGTACAGGTAGACTGCAGCCAGAAACTCCTGGATACTCAGGTGAACAAAGCAGTAGACTGTTTCTTGGAAGCAAGCACCGTCGACTTTGAAGAACGCTGTGCACATGCCTGAGTTCATCAAGTCTTTGTTCATGTCAAGACCAGACGCTTTCAGGTCTTTCTCGTAGAACATGATGTTACCTTTGAGCAGTTGTTCAAATGCCAGCTTACCCAGCTTCAGAAGAACTTCTCCTTCAGCCTCTATGAGCTTCTGTTTATTTTTCTCTTCCGATGCATCTGATGCATCATATTTCTCCTTCTTCCTCTTTGTCTGAACCATCACAAATTGACAGTACATCTCAGCCAGGGTCTCGGGCAGCTTGCCTGTCGTACCTATGTGTTGCACAACCTTAGCAGTGATCCAACAGAAGACCGGAATTTCACACATGGAGGAGAGGGTCTTTGATTTGTTGATGTGTGAGATGATTAGGCTGGTCATTGAGTTGGCCTCGTTCTCATCTCTGAACTTTTTCTTGAACCTCTTCTTGAAGTACTTCACCTTCTGTTTATCAGTGAACCCTCGTACTTCTGTCATCCTGTCAACAAAGTCCTCTGGGATCTGAACGGCTGCTGCAGGTCGTGAGGTTATCCAGATGTGAGCAGAGGGAAGCAGTTCCCCCTTGATGAGGTTCACAAGCAGAACTTCCACTGGAAAGGATCGGCTCGGGTCCAGGCGGTCCACCAGGCGGTCCATTTTTTTGTTGAAATCTAATTCAAGCTGGTTTTCATCGAGTCCATCAAAGACAAACATAGCTTTGAAGGGACTGCTGTTGTAGTCGTCTGACTTCTGCAATGTGTTGAAAATGACATTCAGATCTTCATCCTCAATAAATCGGGTTTCTTTGATGCATTCATGAATTAACTCTGCCAAAGTAAAGTTTTTTCCATTGAGCAGATTTAACTCCCGGAACTTGAATGGGAACAAAAGGTGTGGATCTTGGGGGAAACATTTCTTGGCCCAGTCAGAGACAAACTTGTGTACGAGGAAGGTTTTGCCAATTCCTGCGACACCAACGGTGAGCACAGTTTTTGCGTTTATTCCGGAAGGGTCTTTGAAGATTTCACTGAGTTGGATTGGGTTGTCCTCCCCAGCCTTATTCATCTCCATCTGTCTGACCTCATGATGTTTGTGGATTTCTGTGAAACTGATGTTTACATTGTAGATAGGGACATAGACGTCTTCAAACTTCATCTTTGGCTCATTGTACAACTTTACAGGCAGATATGTCTTGTAGATCTTGCCTTGAAGTTCATCTTCATATTCAGTAATGGTATAACGTGATTTCACCAACGACTCTGTAATTAACAAAGGCATTATTTAACAATTTTGCAGACAGAAATAATATCTACCAGAGACGGGTGAGTTTTAATCAAACCATGGTCAGTTTACTTAATTGGTCCAGTTTGTTTGCTGAGGTGTGAACAATGCATTCCTACTATGGTGTGGATGAAACGGGACCGTACCTATGTTCCCCGGGTCCTATGTTCCCCGTTTCCTAGGGAGAGCGGGGAATATAGGACCTAACCTAAACCTAACCCTAACCATAACCTTAGTGGGGAACATAGAACCCGGGGAACATAGGTATGACCCCGGATGAAACTACCAAACCATGGTCCTCCTGAAAAAGTCTGGACTTTCAATAACAATGTACAGAAAATAAACAACTATCTGTTGTCGTAATGAATGTTAGATTAATTGAAAACACACATCTCTGCTTCTGGTGACTGATATTGTCCTTCCAATGTGTGAGGGAGCTGTGATTTTTCAATTACTTTTTCATTTATTGTTTATAATGTTTTAGAAAAAAATAATGTAGAGCAAAGAATTAGAGCACTAAATCATGCAGATATTACGTTTGGGACCAGATTTGGCCAATCAAATCCAGATGTTATGTTTGTGACGGCCGGCCACCATCCACCAACAAGCCATCTTTTTATGCTAATTTTAATCATTTTAAATGTCATAGATGACGTCACAGGTTGGTCACATGAAACCTGAGATCCACTTGGAGCCACACTGATCCCATGTGGATCCAAAGATCCACATGATTTATTTTATCAGCTTAAAAGTTTGAATGAACAGGCGGTATCGACTCCACTGGTTTGTGAAGAACCTGATGACCCATGTTATCCAAGTTGACTTTATCGTTATTGGAAAGTTGAATTAAGTGACTGCAACGAGAAACCATAAAATAATAGGAAGTAATGCTAGTAGTAGATCTATGACTAAATGAAATGTCTCCATTTAGAGACAATCAACTTTAAACAGCACTGACCTGAGACAGCTGCAGCTGCTCCTTTGAGTGGTGTTGCACTGAGTGATGGAGCAGAAGCCTGAACGCTGTGAAATGCAAACATGTTATACTAACTGTAAAGGCTCTATAGGACCAAACATTTGTCACTAACTCAATTAACGTATTCAACATAGATTATGAACTAACTTTTTTCTTTTTAAAGAAGACAATTTCTCTTTTTTAATCTCTTGACAATCACCTCACATGTACCTCACGCAAAGTTAGCCACAATAAGAACAAACAAATGTAAAAATAACATCTCCGTCATAATAATGGCAGATTATGGCAATGCTAGGTAACTAATTCAAATTTGTAAGAATCAGAAATAGAAAGAGGAAACAATGTAATGATATATAATACTGAAAACAACATGGTTGAAAAGATACATTCTCTTGTACTAATACAATGTTTGGCCTAACAATGAATTTAAATTAGAAATACTTACAGATCATCTAGAAGAGACTTCTCATATTCCTCTAGACCTTTGTAGAACGTGTCTTTGGCTTTTCTGGAGTTCATGACTGTATAGAGTTCCCTCATCATCTCCTGATTGGTGGCCTTAGACCGCACATTATCGTAGCCCTCTTTGGTGATGACACCCTCCTCAAGGAGCACATCCAGGATGGATTTGACATTGGTCACTTTCTCAATCAGGACACGCCGGTGTTGATCAGTGAAGTGTTTCACTGAATCTAAGTGGAATGAAGATTGGGTTGTGGGTGAGACTATGTGGGCAAAACATATTTAAATGTGTGTTTGTATACGTCTATCTCAGTTTTTGGAAATGTATATTTGCTATACGATTATAGTAGCCTAGTAGTTGATGTGTTTTCATACAAGTTTCATAATCATTGGAATAGAGTAGACAACAAGACTTCCATTATAATATATATATGGATGGCAGTTGTAAAGTTATCTTATAATTGGAATTAGATCTGTTTTAATATGATGTGGGATATGTACATGACCTTGTTTTAACACCATATGTGAATCCCTTAATGGAATACTACATATTATTTGTGAACAGAGAGTTTAATCAGTTTATTTTAGACATCTATTCATACAGTCAGCTGACCTTCATTTTTAGAGACTCCTCTCGTTGTTGAAGTTGAAGTTGAACTCGACATTGGCGTTTCAGCATCGGTAGCTTCATGCTGGTCTGATGCTGCAACTATTGAGTCTGAAAAGACAACAGACTTTTATAAGAAACCAATAATACTACCTGACCATAATTATTGAGGGGCCAGACGAAGAATGGTTCAGGGCAGGTCAGCAGGCCCTAAGGGGGCAGCCCCCCCAGCTGGCTATCTGGCTGTGGGCTAACAACCCACTCCAGAGAAACCCTTTGTTACGAAACCCCTGTCTAAACTGCGAAATGACAGGGCCCCTGGTATCTGTAACATCACAGCAGAAATGATGAAATTGGGCGGTGACAATACCATCGAGTGGCTAACCCACATTATTAACCAGGTCTGGATAACTGAGTGCCCCCCCGAAGACTGGACCCGGGGTATCATCCTCCCCTTCTGGAAACAAAAGGGTGACAAATTGGTCTGCAATAACCACAGAGGAATCACACTCCTTTCCATCCCAGGAAAGATTTTTACCCGTATACTTCTCACCCGGGCCCTTCCGGCCATTAGAAGTAAAAGACGCCCCCAACAGGCTGGCTTCATGCCAAATCGATCCACAACGGACCAGATATCTGCCCTCCGCCTCATCATTGAGAAGGCACATGAGTTCCGCCGAGACAGACACCTCTATATTGCCTTTCTCGATCTCAAGGCTGCTTTTGACACTGTTGACCACGCATCTCTTTGGAAGATCCTAACCATCCTTGGAGCCCCAAGAAAGATCATCCATCTCTTTCAAAAGCTTTACAGCGATGCCGAAAGTTGTGTGCGGGTCAACAGCAAGAACTCCACCTGGTTCTCAATCAACAGCGGAGTGAGACAGGGATGCGTAGCGGCACCAGACCTGTTTAACTGCATCATCGACCATCTGATGGAACGGATCTGTGCTCGTATTTCCGGGGTTCAACTAGGCAGTTACCCACTCACAGATCTGGAATATGCAGATGACACCTCACTATTCTGCTCCACACTAGATCAGCTAAGAGAAGCCTTGGAGATCTACGAAGAGGAAGCCAATAAACTGGGTCTAAAGGTCAGTTGGGCTAAAACCAAACTCATGCACATCGGAGGCGAAGCTCCCCCCCCCCGCTGCACATCAGTGGGGAAGAAGTAGAGTTTGTGACCTCCTTTAATTACCTCGGGTCCATTGTCACTAACAACGGCAACATAGCAACCGAGATAAATCGGAGACGTGCCCTGGCAGCCAGTGCCATGAAAACTCTCTGGAGGCCGCTGTGGAGACACCATTCCATAACGAGAGAGACCAAATTACGGATCTATAACACCTCAGTTCTCTCCATTCTTCTTTATGGAGCAGAAACTTGGCCTCTCAACAAGACCCTGGCGGACAGAATTGACGGCTTTGACACCAGAGCGCTGCGCACAATAGAGGGGATAAAATGGCAAGATCGAGTCTCCAACATCAGGCTGCGGGAACGTACCAAACAGCCCCCCGCATCCCGCCTGGCAGCACAGCGCCGGATGCGCTGGTACGGCCACGTCAAAAGACTCCCTCCTGAACACCCTACATCCGCTATCCTCCACTTCGATCCAAAACCCGCCGGCTGGAAACGCCCCCGCGGTGCACCCCGCACACGCTGGATTGATGCCATCACCAGGGACTTACAACAAATGGGCATGTCGCTAGCTGAAGCCGAGCCCCTAGCACAGGACCGACCCAAATGGAGAAGACTGGTGAAGCTGATTGGCTCTACGCATGACGACACCCCCGTCGTCGAGCAAGAGACCTGATGATGATAATTATTCTGATATTAAACACAGTTTATCTGCAGCAGGGAAACCAGGCACTCAAATGAATAAAACATCTCAGCACCAAATATAATAATGTTTGGTAATCTGGTAAGTATGGGAATGAAGATGAACAGAAGAATACTGTAGATTCTGTTGAGCGGCTACATAATGAACTAGAAAGGCTGTGTTGCCTACCCAGGACCCGCAAACTTTGAAAGGCAGTTATAGACAATTAGAATTGTATATGAAAAATCTGACTCATTCATCTTGATAACATGACTTCAGAGATAATGTGTAATGTTTGAGTTTTGGAAATGCAGGGCCTGCATGGGGAGTTGCGTCATGATCCAAGGACTCTGGGGTGGAAATATTTAGTTTGTACGAACAATGGTTCAAGGGTTATAGGCCAAAACTTGAAACGGAACATTATAGCGCCACCATGAGGCCGATTTGAATTATTTGAGACAGAAGTTCTTCCTTGGGCTTCTGGTAGTGTGCGTGCAAAGTTTCACAAAATCACAAAATGGATGCTAGTTATCAGATTAGGAGCACCTGAAAAGGACCAGAGGAGCTCATTCAGACAAACATTCTACAAAGAGAAGGAGAGAAACTCCAAGTTCCAGTGAAGAGTTAAGCCCAAAGACGCCAATGGTCGGAGAAATATTTTATTTACTTTGTTTTGAATTTGCTGCTTTGTGTTTGCAATGTGGCTTAATGTGTCATGTTTAACTGCTAAAGTTTAAATTAAGGCACAAATTGCAGAAATGGTTGAGGAACACATTGCGGCATTGACCTCTTTTGTGTTTGAAAAGTCAAATGTATAAAATGCAAAAGAATACGAAGTTAAAAAGCTAAAATTCTGGTTATATATATATTGATTTTAATCATTTGTGTAAAGACACTTATTTTTGGTCTAAGGGCTTAATTATTTTAAACCATTTACTTGTTTTGGAGCATTTATTGTTTTAAACCATTTATTGTTTTAAAACATTTAATTGTTTTGGAGCATTTATTGTTTAAAGCGTTTATTGGTTTGAGACATTTATTGTTTAAAGCATTTATTGTTTTAAAACACAAAGTTGTTTAAAAATGAGTTGTTTAAAAAATGCTATGATTTGTTGTAAAATGGCAATGTTGCTAATCTTTATTTTCTCTGTGTTAAAGGTTTACAACCTACTAACTTACTACTACTAATTGATTGACAACCAGACCGATCAACTAAAGCCAACAAATGAAACTAATGAAAAGAAACAAGTTGGAAAATAAAAGAGTTGATTGAGTCTGAAATCATATGAGTTGCGTCCTTGTAGGTCCTTTGGAGCGAAACTGGAAACAAAGGGACTTGACAGTTGTAAACCACTGCGAGCAGCCTGGACCTGAAGATAAACGGCTTCAGATCCTGACATAAGCTGTTGACATGGAGGAATCAAGATGGCGGAAGATGTCCTAGGGAAGACGGTCAAGCAGCTCAAGAAGGAGAAGACCACTGCAAAAACTGCAGCTTCTCCAGACAAGCCAACTTAATTATAAGAGGAGCAAACAGCATGCTTCAAGTGGAGTTAAAGGAGGAGTTCACTACATTTTCATACCATTTAACACATTGACTGCCAGAGTTTATTCATAATATACTCACCCCTGTGCCAGCGATTTGCGTGTTTTTTAATTTTGTAATTTTTCATTCAAATAAATTGTCTGGCTGCGGTTTTAAACACATACGACAGATCTACCAGCAGAGAGCAGCAAATAGACACCTTGATCACTGGCTGACTCGCTCGACCCCCCCCCCCCCCCAAACAGGCTCAAACAGTCAATACGTCATAACCGGATGTGACGTTTTTGACAATCGCTGATCGGGCTTAAGTACGATGTGATACACGACGACGATGACTGTTCGTCACCCAGACTTAAGAAAATAGAAGTGGAGCTGTCCGTTCGGTTTTTTTATACCGTGTGAAAAAAAATGTTTTTCCCTATTCTGGCCTAAAATGACCGGGAAAAAAACTGGAAAAAAAAGAGAACCGGAAACGGAACCTGCGTCATGAAACCGGATCCCGGTGAGTGTGAAGTAAGTGGTAAACGAAACTGATGATGAAAAATAAAACAGCGCGATCACAGACAATGCATTTTTTTTTCTGTTATTTTTTCACCTCTAAATCCTCATTGGGTCCTATTGTTTAGTCTTACAATGCCATTGGCCAGGATATTTGCATATAAATACCCCCCACAGAGCCAGGAATCATCACAACTTGAAAGATCTCTGTTGGAACAGATCTCTTTTTTCTCTGGAAGATATTCCTCACAAAAACGTAAGTAATATGCCTGTAATATTTGTTTTGGTGAACATTACAATGTCTAGAACATGTACATATGTTATTATTGTGAAATATATGTCCCAAATTTAAATTATAGCATGATTCATACTTGTTGCTTTTGGTCAACGTTGGGCCCTCTTGGTTGCTAAAAATACAAGGGTAGGCCTAATGTTCTGATTTAAAAATATGGCTTATTGGTGTTATTCATAATGTATACTGTTCTGAGGCCAAATATTATTCATAATTGATATGAGGCCAAATAATAAACCATATAAATGAATCATTAAGTTGTTTTAGTGAAGTAATTACACATTTGCCATGGTATCCATAAAAATGGCCTATAGGAAATTTTACTATCTGATAGACCCAACGTTGCTATATGTCAACATTTGCATAAAAACGTACCAAAACATTTTTTTTAAAAACATTAATATTTTCCTCTTCAAAGTACTCCTACAAAACCATCTGAAAGGTTTACATTTTCTTTTTGCAAGTACAAATATATCCGGGTCTTACAGGGTTAAAGCGTTTATTGGTTTGAGACATTTATTGTTTAAAGCATTTATTTTTTTAAAACTTTGTTTTTAAAACTTAGTAAAAAAATTAGTATTAGTATCTATGATTTGTTGTAAAATGGCAATGTTGTTAATTGTTTTTTTCTCTGTGTTAAAGGTTTACAACCTACTAATAACCTACTACTACTAATTGATGGACGACCAGACCGATCAACTAAAGCCAACAAATTAAACTAATGAAAAGAAACAAGTTGGAAAATAAAAGAGTTGATTGAGTCTGAAATCATATGAGTTGCGTCCTTGTATGTCCTTTGGAGCGAAACTGGAAACGGACTTGACAGCTACACATGACTCCAACATCATCATAAAGTTCTTGGACGACACAAGTGATAGGTTGGATTGTCAACAATGACGAGTCTGACTATAGAGAGGAGATCAACTCACTGGCACTCTGGTGCCGGGAGAACAACTTCGCCCTTAACGTCGACAAGACCAAGAAGCTGATGATGGTCTTCAGGAGGCCGCGGAGAGATCATGTGCCCATCCTCATCGATGGTGCTGCAGTGGAAAGGGTCAGCGAGTTCAAGTTCACCGGAGTACACATAGCTCAAATGGGAGACACACACCACACATGTGAGGAAAAAGGCTGAGCAGTGACTGTACTGGCTCCGTCGCCTGAAGAAGTTTGGAGTAGGACACTGCATCCTCAGGCTGTACGGGAAACTCTACGGCCCGAGAAAAGAAAAACCTACAGCAATTGATGCGATCGGCAGAGCGCATAATGGAAGGCGAGCTCCCTGGATCCAGGAACGGTACAAGAAGCGGTGTGTAGTCAAAGCCCAGCGTATTGTCAAGGAAAAGCACCACCCTAGCCTCAAACTGTTCAAACCCCTACAACGCCCACGGCCCGGCATGGAGGCCTACCGCAGTATCAAGGGCAACACCACTAGGTTCCTGAACAGCTTCTACCCGGCTACCGTCAGACTGCTGAGCAAGGCATGATCACCGCCTGTCGTCAGGCTGGACTTAGACTTTTGCTCTTCCTGTGGATTATACCAGTGTCTGTTACCTTATGTTTATGCGGTCGACACGCGCTGACACTTTGAACCTTAATGTACACTGTTTTTTTCTCCGCACCTTAGCTAACGTCCATAGCATATCATGTACAGTATAGATCAGCGTGCTATGCTCACGCACCTTTATGTTTTACCTCAGGTACTTACCACACCTTATGTCTTACCTTTGGTACTGTGTAAATATGTAGAAAATTGTTTTGTTTTTGTATTAATTGATCTCTCTTCCCCCTTGCCCCCTTCTTCTTCTTCCCTTTCTTTTTTTATGGAAATAACAATACACGAATGAAGCTTACACAAACCTCGCCCATTGTTACACCTGTGAACCTGTGATGTGACAATAAAGATGATTCTGATTCTGATGGGTCTGAAAATTCCTTGATGACACGCACGGTGTGCACTTTGATTCCATGAACGAATAGTTGGATCCGCTTTGTGTCTCCTGACAGTGACTTCTCCATTTCCGTCAGCCTTACCGTTAGGCCGCTAGGTGCAGTTGAAATGTATTTTTTGGGGGTAATAGATTTTTTCTTCACGAAACCCGAGGCTCGGCCCAGCCCGACTTATTAGCATTGATTTTGGGCTCGGCCCGAAAACGTCGGGTCGGGTTTGGACAGAATTTGAGAACTCTTCATCCCCTGGTTCAAATAAACAAACTGTCTCTGCGATATTATCAGGGAGGAGGCTCTGTATCGTTTATGATTGTCAGTCACTCATATTTGTCTCCGCCATGCCGAAAGGCATGGCGAGAGAGTATGTTTTCGGCATGGCGAGAGAGTATGTTTTACCCCCTGTCCGTCCGTGTGTCTCATTTTTCACATGGGCCTGTTATAGCGCCACCTGGAGGCCGATTTGTGCAAAACCCATTTTTTTATATTACTCCTACAGATTTTATCCAAACGTCATGCAAATCGGTACACAGTATCTCTATAGTCATGTGATCAACACGGATCTGTCCGATCTCTCATATTCCATCCTCATTGGCTAAGGTTGCCTTCCAAAATTTGCAGGATTGGTCCGTTTAGAACAAAATGCCTCAAATCATGAACGCAGCTTGTGATTTCTGTGAAATTTCACAAACACATTCCCACTGGGCCGAGGAAGAAATGCCACCTGACATTTTTCACATCAGCCTCATGGTGGCGCTATAAAAGGCTGATTTGTGTTTTTAACTATAACTGCACCGATCTGAAACATTGTACACTCCCTAGAGGCCAAGGAAAAACATCCGCCCTGCATTTTTCACATTTGCCTTTTATAGCGCCACCAAGAGGCCGACTTATGTAAAACAAATTTTTGGATATTAACTCTCTCAGTGCCACGCCCCGAGATATCCCGAGTTTTTCCCGAGTACCCTCAGTGCCAGCACGAGAAATCCCGAGTTTTTACTTTTGACTTTGGTCGCGCTATACTGTTGACGCAGATTCCGTTTCCGGTTCTAATTTCTTTCCCGCGATCATTTTTGGCCAGAATAGGGAAAGTCACGGTTTTTCACACGGTATAAAAAACAAACAGAGAGGTCCACCTCTACTCTCTTTGGTCTGGGTGACGATCAGTCATCGTAGTCGTGTATCACATGGTAATTTAGCCCGATCAACGATTGTCAAAAATGTCAACATCCGGTTATGACCGGATATGACGTGAGCCTGTTTGGGAGGGGGCGAGTGAGCCAGCGAGATCATCAATGTGTCGATTTGTTGCTCTCTACTGGTAGAACTGTATTATGGGTTTAAAACCCCAATCAGATCATTTATTTGAATGAAAAATTACAAAATTAAAAAATTAAAAAAAACGCAAATTGCTGGCACTGGGGGAGTACTTTATGAAAATACTCTTGGCACTGAAAGAGTTAAGCCTTCACATTTTATCCAAATTTCACACAAATCGGTACACATGATCTCTATAGTCATGTGATCAAGATGGAACTGTTTGATTTTTCATATTTCATCCTGATTGGCTAACAATGACATCTAAAGTTTGCAGAAGTGGCCTGTTTTGAACAAAATGCCACAAATCATGAACGCAGTGTCCGATTGAGGTGACACTTTACAAGCACATTCGCACTAAGTTGAAGAACAAATGCCACCCTTTAAAATTGCCCTATTATAGCGCCACCAGGAGGCCGATTTTTTAAAAACTTTTCTTTGTTGTATTACTCCTACAAATGTTGTCCAATCATCATGCAAATCGGTACCCATTATCTCTATAGTCAAGTGCTCAAGATGGTTCTGTCCGATTTTTCATATTCCATCCTGATTGGCAAATTCCGAACATTGTTGGCCCACAATAACCTACCTGACCTGGCGGAGACCTGTGCTCCGAGGAGCACCTTTTCTAGTTACAGTCTGTTTCTGGCGAAAATGTAACTAATTTGGCGGAAGTAACATTAGCGTTTTCTCACTGTCAGCTCATGCTTCATATCCATAAGAGTCAAACCACCGGGGTCATTTGTTTATTTTTGGAACAAAGTTCTTATTTGACGCGATATTAAACACGTCTATCGGAATTCAGAATGGGGGGGGGGGGGGAACCGCGACCCAGGTAGGATGTGTAAATTACGTCAGACTTCGGTGCTCTATATAGGAGTATTTCAGTAGCCGTATGCACCCTCTCTTCACCTACCTTGGGATATGTCTAGAAAACTGTCCACTAGATCGTTCCTGTGGATGTTCTTCTTCTTCTAAGTTAAACTAAACTAAAACAATGTGACAGGTTGCAACGCGTTGTGAGCTTGTAGATCTGCTATGTTTGGCTAATGTTCCCCCCCTCCCCCAGAATATGGATTCTGGGGTTCAAGTGGTTTATTGAATACATCTATTCATAGTGTCATCTCACCTTCAGCTGGAGAGACTTTTGTACTTGTTGAACTTGAACTTGGTGGGTCAGCGTCTGTAGCTTCATGCTGGTCTGATGTTACAACTATTGTGTCAGAAAAGACAACAGACATAAGAAACCTGCTATTACCTCCCAGTAATTATCCTGACATTAGATTGATATTATTTGAGTTTTAGCAATTAACAGTAGCAGGAAAGATAACCAGGCACTGAAATGAGTAAACAGTCTGAGACAAACTATAATAACTTCTGGGTGATCAGGGCTTCATTTGTGCCGGAGCTCAACTACAGAACCTGCCTGCTGCGCTCCGGGAAATCTAGAAGGTGTTTTCTCACCTCACGTAGTGACCTGAACTCTAGATGTGAGGGCCACGTAGTGACCTGGACACTAGATGTGAGGGCCACGTAGTGACCTGAACACTAGATGTGAGGACCACGTAGTGACCTGAACTCTAGATGTGAGGGCCACATAGTGACCTGAACTCTAGATGTGAGGGCCACGTAGTGACCTGGACTCTAGATGTGAGGGCCACATAGTGACCTGGACTCTAGATGTGAGGGCCATGTAGTGACTTGAACTCTAGATGTGAGGACCACATAGTGACCTGAACTCTAGATGTGAGGGCCATGTAGTGACTTGAACTCTAGATATGAGGGCCACGTAGTGACCTGGACTCTAGATGTGAGGGCCACGTAGTGACCTGAACTCTAGATGTGAGGGCCACGTAGTGACCTGGACTCTAGATGTGAGGGCCCTGTAGCAGACTGAACTCTAGATGTGAGGGCCCTGTAGCACACTAAACTCTAGATGTGAGGGCCACGTAGTGACCTAGACTCTAGATGTGAGGGCCACATAGTGACCTGAACTCTAGATATGAGGGCCACGTAGTGACCTGAACTCTAGATGTGAGGGTGACGTAGTGACCTGGACTCTAGATGTGAGGGCCACGTAGTGACCTGAACTCTAGATGTGAGGGCCACGTAGTGACCTGAACTCTAGATGTGAGGGTGACGTAGTGACCTGGACTCTAGATGTGAGGGCCACGTAGTGACCTGAACTCTAGATGTGAGGGCCACGTAGTCACCTGGACTCTAGATGTGAGGGCCACGTAGTGACCTGGACTCTAGATGTGAGGGCCAGAAAGTGACCTGATCTCTAGATATGAGGGCCACGTAGTGAACTGGACTCTAGATGTGAGGACCACGTAGTGACCTGAACTCTAGATTTGAGGGCCAGAAAGTGACCTGATCTCTAGATGTGAGGG
Source organism: Gymnoscopelus braueri (assembly GCF_963280865.1). Taxonomy (NCBI): domain Eukaryota; kingdom Metazoa; phylum Chordata; class Actinopteri; order Myctophiformes; family Myctophidae; genus Gymnoscopelus; species Gymnoscopelus braueri. Next base: position 121,090 of record NW_027660705.1, on the reverse strand, counting down.
CCACGTAGTGACCTGATCTCTAGATTTGAGGGCCACGTAGTGACCTGAACTCTAGATGTGAGGGCCACGTAGTGACCTGAACTCTAGATTTGAGGGCCACGTAGTGACCTGGACTCTAGATGTGAGGACCACATAGTGACCTGAACTCTAGATTTGAGGGCCAGAAAGTGACCTGATCTCTAGATGTGAGGGCCACGTAGTGACCTGATCTCTAGATTTGAGGGCCACGTAGTGACCTGAACTCTAGATGTGAGGGCCACGTAGTGACCTGAACTCTAGATTTGAGGGCCACGTAGTGACCTGGACTCTAGATGTGAGGACCACATAGTGACCTGAACTCTAGATTTGAGGGCCAGAAAGTGACCTGATCTCTAGATGTGAGGGCCACGTAGTGACCTGATCTCTAGATGTGAGGGCCCTGTAGCAGACTGAACTCTAGATGTGAGGGCCACGTAGTCACCTGGACTCTAGATGTGAGGGCCCTGTAGCAGACTGAACTCTAGATGTGAGGGCCACGTAGTGACCTGATCTCTAGATGTGAGGGCCACATAGTGACATGAACTCTAGATATGAGGGCCACGTAGTGACCTGAACTCTAGATGTGAGGGCCACATAGTGACCTGAACTCTAGATGTGAGGACCACATAGTGACCTGAACTCTAGATGTGAGGGCCCTGTAGCAGACTGAACTCTAGATGTGAGGGCCACGTAGTGACCTGAACTCTAGATGTGAGGGCCACGTAGTGACCTGAACTCTAGATGTGAGGGCCATGTAGAGACCTGAACTCTAGATGTGAGGGCCACGTAGTGACCTGATCTCTAGATGTGAGGGCCCTGTAGCAGACTGAACTCTAGATTTGAGGGACACATAGTGACCTGAACTCTAGATGTGAGGGCCACATAAAGACCTGATCTCTAGATTTGAGGGCCACGTAGTGACCTGAACTCTAGATGTGAGGGCCACGTAGTGACCTGATCTCTAGATATGAGGGCCACATAGTGACCTGAACTCTAGATGTGAGGGCCACGTAGTGACCTGATCTCTAGATGTGAGGACCACGTAGTGACCTGGCCTCTATATGTGAGGGCCACATAGTGACCTGAACTCTAGATGTGAGGGCCAGAAAGTGACCTGAACTCTAGAAGTGAGGGCCCTGTAGCAGACTGAACTCTAGATGTGAGGGCCACATAGTGACCTGAACTCTAGATGTGAGGGCCACGTAGTGACCTGGACTCTAGATGTGAGGGCCACGTAGTGACCTTTACTCTAGATGTGAGGGCCTCATAGTGACCTGAACACTAGATGTGAGGGCCTCATAGTGACCTGAACACTAGATGTGAGGGCCACGTAGTGACCTTTACTCTAGATGTGAGGGCCACATAGTGACCTGAACACTAGATGTGAGGGCCACGTAGTGACCTGAACTCTAGATGTGAGGGCCACATAGTGACCTGAACTCTAGATGTGAGGGCCACATAGTGACCTGAACACTAGATGTGAGGACCACGTAGTGACCTTTACTCTAGATGTGAGGGCCACATAGTGACCTGAACACTAGATGTGAGGGCCACGTAGTGACCTGAACTCTAGATGTGAGGGTCACATAGTGACCTGAACTCTAGATGTGAGGGCCACATAGTGACCTGAACTCTAGATGTGAGGGCCACGTAGTGACCTGAACTCTAGATGTGAGGACCACGTAGTGACCTTTACTCTAGATGTGAGGGCCACATAGTGACCTGAACACTAGATGTGAGGGCCACGTAGTGACCTGAACTCTAGATGTGAGGGCCACATAGTGACCTGAACTCTAGATGTGAGGGCCACATAGTGACCTGAACTCTAGATGTGAGGGCCACGTAGTGACCTGAACTCTAGATGTGAGGGCCACGTAGTGACCTGAACTCTAGATGTGAGGGCCACATAGTGACCTGAACTCTAGATTTGAGGGCCACGTAGTGACCTGGACTCTAGATGTGAGGACCACGTAGTGACCTGAACTCTAGATTTGAGGGCCAGAAAGTGACCTGATCTCTAGATGTGAGGGCCACGTAGTGACCTGATCTCTAGATGTGAGGGCCCTGTAGCAGACTGAACTCTAGATGTGAGGGCCACGTAGTCACCTGGACTCTAGATGTGAGGGCCCTGTAGCAGACTGAACTCTAGATGTGAGGGCCACGTAGTGACCTGATCTCTAGATGTGAGGGCCACATAGTTACATGAACTCTAGATATGAGGGCCACGTAGTGACCTGAACTCTAGATGTGAGGGCCACATAGTGACCTGAACTCTAGATGTGAGGACCACATAGTGACCTGAACTCTAGATGTGAGGGCCCTGTAGCAGACTGAACTCTAGATGTGAGGGCCACGTAGTGACCTGAACTCTAGATGTGAGGGCCACGTAGTGACCTGAACTCTAGATGTGAGGGCCATGTAGAGACCTGAACTCTAGATGTGAGGGCCACGTAGTGACCTGATCTCTAGATGTGAGGGCCCTGTAGCAGACTGAACTCTAGATTTGAGGGACACATAGTGACCTGAACTCTAGATGTGAGGGCCACATAAAGACCTGATCTCTAGATTTGAGGGCCACGTATTGACCTGATCTCTAGATTTGAGGGCCATAGTGACCTGAACTCTAGGTGTGAGGGCCATAGTGACCTGATCTCTAGATGTGAGGGCCACGTAGTGACCTGAACTCTAGATGTGAGGGCCACGTAGTGACCTGATCTCTAGATATGAGGGCCACATAGTGACCTGAACTCTAGATGTGAGGGCCACGTAGTGACCTGATCTCTAGATGTGAGGACCACGTAGTGACCTGGCCTCTATATGTGAGGGCCACATAGTGACCTGAACTCTAGATGTGAGGGCCAGAAAGTGACCTGAACTCTAGAAGTGAGGGCCCTGTAGCAGACTGAACTCTAGATGTGAGGGCCACATAGTGACCTGAACTCTAGATGTGAGGGCCACGTAGTGACCTGGACTCTAGATGTGAGGGCCACGTAGTGACCTTTACTCTAGATGTGAGGGCCTCATAGTGACCTGAACACTAGATGTGAGGACCACGTAGTGACCTTTACTCTAGATGTGAGGGCCACATAGTGACCTGAACACTAGATGTGAGGGCCACGTAGTGACCTGAACTCTAGATGTGAGGGCCACATAGTGACTTGAACTCTAGATGTGAGGGCCACATAGTGACCTGAACACTAGATGTGAGGACCACGTAGTGACCTTTACTCTAGATGTGAGGGCCACATAGTGACCTGAACACTAGATGTGAGGGCCACGTAGTGACCTGAACTCTAGATGTGAGGGCCACATAGTGACCTGAACTCTAGATGTGAGGGCCACATAGTGACCTGAACTCTAGATGTGAGGGCCACGTAGTGACCTGAACTCTAGATGTGAGGGCCACGTAGTGACCTGAACTCTAGATGTGAGGGCCACATAGTGACCTGAACTCTAGATGTGAGGGCCACGTAGTGACCTGAACTCTAGATGTGAGGGCCACATAGTGACCTGAACTCTAGATGTGAGGGCCACGTAGTGACCTGAACTCTAGATGTGAGGGCCACGTAGTGACCTGAACTCTAGATGTGAGGGCCACGTAGTGACCTGAACTCTAGATATGAGTTTCACGTAGTGACCTGAACACTAGATGTGAGGACCACGTAGTGACCTGAACTCTAGATGTGAGGGCCACGTACCGGCTCGAACTTCTAGTCATTTTAATTGAATTAATCTGAGAGCTTCCTGAGCAAAGATTATTGACTTCAGAATCTCAAAATGGGCGGGGCTGACTGCTCCGACATGCATATGTTAAACCTTCTATTCTTTTTAAACTGGACCTCAGTTTGTTTATTAGGACAGATTTTTTTATCTACACCAATTCTCTTGAGCCGATATACAAGCTCACAATGCAACATGTTGCAACGCGTTGTGAGCTTGTAGTTCTACCATTTTTGGCTAATGTTCCCCCCAGAATATGGATGCTGGGGTTCAAGTGGTTTATTGAAGACATTATTCATAGTGTCATCTCACCTTCAGCTGGAGAGACTTTTGTACTTGTTGACGTTGAACTTGAACTTGGTGGGTCAGCGTCTGTAGCTTCATGCTGGTCTGATGTTATACCTATTGTGTCAGAAAAGACAACAGACTTGTGTAAGAAACCTGCTATTACCTCCCAGTAATTATCCTGACATTAGATTGATATTATCTGAGTTTTAACAATTTACAGTTTTAGGAAAGATAACCAGGCACTGAAATGAGTAAAAAGTCTGAGACAAACTATAATATCGTCTGGATGCTCAGGGCTTCATTTGTACCGGAGCTTGACTCCAGAACCTGCCTGCTGCGCTCCAAGAAATCTAGGAGGTGTTCTGTCTCAGATGCATGTACTATACATGTTTATTTAGCTTTCACATTAACCCCTCAATTTCCCTTCCAGTGATTGAAAAGGACCATGAATGAAATGAAACTGACTTATGTTTGTAAATCACCACAATAACCACTATTCACTGTTAGTAAAATGTTTGCGTCTGTGAGCCAGATGATCTGACTCCTACACTCCAAAGGCCCCGCCTCCCCATCATGTCAAAGCAAGGCCCCGCCTCCCCCTCATGTCAAAGTAAGGCCCCGCCTCCCCACCATGTCAAAGCAAGTTCAAGTGCTTTTCTCACTTTCGCACTTTACAATACGATGTACTTAAAATTCACTTATTCACACACACACACACACATTCAGATATTCACACACACACACACACACACACACACACACACACACACACACACACACACACACACACACACACACACACACACACACACACACTTACACATGCACACACACGCACACGCACACGCACACACATTCACACGCCGATGGCAGAGGAAACCATGCAAGGCACCAACCTGCTCATAGGGAGCAGTTTAGGGGTTCAGTGTTTTGCTCAAGGACACTTTGACACTTAGCCAGGAGGAGCCGGGAATCGAACTGGAACCTTCGGATTCCAAGACGGACGCTCTACCTCCTGAGCCACTGCCGCCCACAATAATAAAAGAGCCACATACGGAGGAACACAGACCTGCATGTACTGTATGCGTCATAACTTTGCGTGATGGCGCATGCTTAAAAAGAACAGATCTACAAGCTAATATCCTGTACCATCGCATAGTGTTGATAGCTTGAAAATCAGTTTCTTTCTCTTTTTTTCTCTTTGTGACAACCTTCTACTCTGATGTTTAAATGCTCTGCTCCACAGATCTGCAGCTGACTGCTAGACACAGACAGACACACCACAGCACAGGCTCAGAGACAATGATACAGAGAAGAGAGAACGCTTTTTTTTAATCTCGATCAGAAACAAAAACAAATCACATTCATTTTAATGAGTAATGCAGCGTTACTTGGATCAGTAATGTGTAATAATATTACTGTTTTAGCTGCTATAATATGTTACACTTCTTACTGGGTGGGTAAAGTAATACTATTAACGGTAATATATTACTAAGTTACATGTTATTGCCCAACACTGGCTGTGTGTTTCTACAGACTACAGGTAAATAGTGTAAACAGACCAGACAGTTGAATCAGTTTATTGAACACATCTAGCTCACCTTCAGTTGTAGAGACTCCCCTCGTTGTAGAAGTTGTTGGTGGGTCAGCGTCTGTAGCTTCATGCTGCTCTGATGTTACAACTATTGTGTCAGAAAAGACAACAGACTTGTATAAGAAACCTGCTATTACCTGGCAGAGATTATCTTAAATTACATTGATTGTGTTTTAGTAATGTAATTGACTGTTAATCTGCAGCAGGACCTGTGTGTGTGTGTGTGTGTGTGTGTGTGTGTGTGTGTGTGTGTGTGTGTGTGTGTGTGTGTGTGTGTGTGTGTGTGTGTGTGTGTGTGTGTGTGTGTGTGTGTGTGTGTGTGTGTGTGTGTGTGTATTAATGAATTGCACCTGCTGTTCATATCCAATACAATACAGGAGTGTTTCAGTAGGTTTATCTTGTAAACCTACTGTATGCAGCCTCTCTTCACCTACCTTGGGATATGTCTGGAAACCTCTCCACTAGATCATTCCTGTGAATGTTCTTCAGAACTTTCACCACGATCCTCTGAGCTGCATCACTGGAGTAGCGCCTCACCATCAGATGAGCGATGGTCCTCCTGCCCTCCTCCTTCGGGGGTCTCTTTGGGATTGGAGCCAGGCCTTCAAGGACATCAGGGTGCCGCAAATGTAACTTGAACGTCTCGAACTCCAAGTCTTCCAGCTCATCCAGAGTTTTCAAGATGTGTTTCTCAAGTGGCTCAATGGTTGAGTCCTGGTACAAACAGAGGATGATAACATCTCAGCTACATTCTCTTCATGTGTTGGTTATGAAGAGACTGAACACAAGCTTAACCATGCTTTATATACATTAGCAAATACATATTAATGTACAATTATGCATGCAATGTTTCTAAAACATAGTAGAATTAATTATTTACATATAGGCACATGTAGGTCAGTGAAAGCAGTCTTAGGGGCCTTGTCCACAGAGAATGAAGAAAATCCATGTTTAAATTGTTTCAGTGAAGCTATTTGTGCTAATATCCAAATTTAAAAGCACAAAATAATGCACAATAATGCAAAAAATCACACCCAGTGTGAAGTAAGTGGTGCATTTGATGAGTTAATTTCATTAAGCTATACGAACATAACATTCATAACATTGTTCCTCCAGAACAATGTTAAATCCCTCTCCATTCATTTCAATGTTGCTCAACAGGAACACAGAGGGGGCGGGGCTTAAGCAAATACAACCTTTCCCTATTGGCCGTCTAAGAGCACCTACTAAGTTTGGGAAGTTTAGCATGCTGGGAACTGGAGTTATGGCTGTTTAAAGACCAGCCAATAGGAACACAGAGGGGGCGTGTGTGTGTGTGTGTGTGTGTGTGTGTGTGTGTGTGTGTGTGTGTGTGTGTGTGTGTGTGTGTGTGTGTGTGTGTGTGTGTGTGTGTGTGTGTGTGTGTGTGTGTGTGTGTGTGTGTGCGCGCGTGCGCGTGCAGCCGTGCACGTGTGCTGAGCCAGCCTGTGTGTGTCGCTGCATGTCCTTAAGTGACGCATGTTAGTGTTTAATTAAGGTAAACTGGTTGCTTCTTTGTATTATAGTGTTTATACTAAAACAAAAACTTCTACAACATAGCTGCCCGGGCACCTAGGCTGTGGAACGCACTGCCGGTGCAGCTAAGGTTAGCACCATCCATACCTCTGTTTAAGTCACGTCTGAAAACCTACCTCTACACTAAGAGTTTTAATTGTTTTTATATGATTGTATATGCAGTGTAATGTTGTTTTTCTAATTTCATGTTTTGTTTGCTGTCTGTTGTTTTTAACCTTGCTCTGTGCAGCACTTTGGAACTTTGTTTGGAAAGGTGCTATACAAATAAAATACATTATCATAGCTGTATGTCTCTAAACCATACAACATAGCTGTATGTCTCTAAACCATACAACAAAGCTGTCTGTCTCTAAACCATACAACATAGCTGTATGTATCTAAACCATACAACATAGCTGTCTGTCTCTAAACCATACAACATAGCTGTCTGTCTCTAAACCATACAACATAGCTGTATGTCTCTAAACCATACAACATAGCTGTCTGTCTCTAAACCATACAACATAGCTGTCTGTCTCTAAACCATACAACATAGCTGTCTGTCTCTAAACCATACAACATAGCTGTATGTCTCTAAACCATACAACAAAGCTGTCTGTCTCTAAACCATACAACATAGCTGTATGTCTCTAAACCATACAACAAAGCTGTCTGTCTCTAAACCATACAACTTAGCTGTCTGTCTCTAAACCATACAACATAGCTGTATGTCACTAAACCATACAACATAGCTGTCTGTCTCTAAACCATACAACATAGCTGTCTGTCTCTAAACCATACAACATAGCTGTCTGTCTCTAAACCATACAACATAGCTGTCTGTCTCTAAACCATACAACATAGCTGTCTGTCTCTAAACCATACAACATAGCTGTATGTCTCTAAACCATACAACAAAGCTGTCTGTCTCTAAACCATACAACTTAGCTGTCTGTCTCTAAACCATACAACATAGCTGTCTGTCTCTAAACCATACAACAAAGCTGTCTGTCTCTAAACCATACAACTTAGCTGTCTGTCTCTAAACCATACAACATAGCTGTCTGTCTCTAAACCATACAACATAGCTGTATGTATCTAAACCATACAACATAGCTGTCTGTCTCTAAACCATACAACATAGCTGTATGTCTCTAAACCATACAACATAGCTGTATGTCTCTAAACCATACAACATAGCTGTCTGTCTCTAAACCATACAACATAGCTGTCTGTCTCTAAACCATACAACATAGTTGTATGTCTCTAAACCATATAACATAGCTGTCTGTCTCTAAACCATACGACATAGCTGTCTGTCTCTAAACCAAACGACATAGCTGTCTGTCTCTAAACCATACAACTTAGCTGTCTGTCTCTAAACCATACGACATAGCTGTCTGTCTCTAAACCATACAACATAGCTGTCTGTCTCTAAACCATACAACATAGCTGTCTGTCTCTAAACCATACGACATAGCTGTCTGTCTCTAAACCAAACGACATAGCTGTCTGTCTCTAAACCATACAACTTAGCTGTCTGTCTCTAAACCATACGACATAGCTGTCTGTCTCTAAACCATACAACATAGCTGTATGTCTCTAAACCATACAACATAGCAGTCTGTCTGTAAACCATACAACATAGCTGTCTGTCTCTAAACCATACAACATAGCTGTAACCATACAACATAGCTGTATGTCTCTAAACCATACAACATAGCAGTCTGTCTCTAAACCATACAACATAGCTGTCTGTCTCTAAACCATACAACATAGCTGTAGCAGTCTGTCTCTAAACCATACAACATAGTGTATGTCTCTAAACCATACAACATAGCTGTATGTCTCTAAACCATACAACATAGCAGTCTGTCTGTAAACCATACAACATAGCTGTCTGTCTCTAAACCATACAACATAGCTGTATGTCTCTAAACCATACAACATAGCAGTCTGTCTCTAAACAGACAGTACAAAATGCAGGGCAAAGGTTTTCCTTGATCTCTAGGGAGTGCGCATACAAAGGTTTACGCAGATTGGTGCAGTTATAGGTAAAAACACGAATCGGGCTGTTATAGCGCCACCATGAGGCTGATTAGAAAAATTTCAAGTGGTATTTCTTCCTCGGCATAGTGGGGATGTGCGTGCAAAGTTTCACGGAAATTACATGCTGTGTTCATAATTTGAGGCACTTTGTTCAAAACGGAGCAGTCCTGCAAACTTTGGAAGCCATTTTTAGCCAATCAGGATGGAATATGAAAAATCTGAAAGACCTGTTTCGTTTAATGACTATAGAGATACTGTGTACCGATTTGCGTGATGTTTGGAAAGAATCTGTAGGAGTACTGTGAAAAAAATTGTTTAGCAAAAAGCGGCCTCCTGGTGGCGCTATAACAGGGCCATGTGAATTGTATATATGCTGCCAGTAGGCTAGAGAGCTACCTTGTATGTATGCTGACAGTAGCTACAGAGCTACCTTGTATGTATGCTGCCAATAGCTACATAGCTACCTTGTATGTATGCTGCCAGTAGCTACAGAGCTACCTTGTATGCATGCTGCCAGTAGGCTAAAGAGCTACCTTGTATATATGCTGCAGGTAGCTACAGAGCTACCTTGTATGTATGCTGCCAGTAGCTCTGTAGCTACCTTGTATGTATGCTGCCAGTAGCTACAGAGCTACCTTGTATGTATGCTGCCAGTAACTACAGAGCTACATTGTATGTATGCTGCCATTAGCTACAGAGCTACCTTGTATGTATGCTGCCAGTAGCTACAGAGCTACCTTGTATGTATGCTGCCAGTAGCTACAGAGCTACCTTGTATGCATGCTGCCAGTAGCTACAGAGCTACCTTGTATGAATGCTGTCAGTAGGCTACAGAGCTACCTTGTATGTATGCTGCCAGTAGCTACAGAGCTACCTTGTATGCATGCTGCAATTAGCTACAGAGCTACCTTGTATGTATGCTGCCAGTAGCTCTGTAGCTACCTTGTATGTATGCTGCCAGTAGCTACAGAGCTACCTTTTATGTATGCTGCCAGTAGCTACAGAGCTACATTGTATGTATGCTGCCATTAGCTACAGAGCTACCTTGTATGTTTGCTGCCATTAGCTACAGAGCTACCTTGTATGCATGCTACCAGTAGGCTAAAGAGCTACCTTGTATGCATGCTGCCAGTAGGCTAGATAGCTACCTTGTATGCATTCTGCCAGTAGGCTACAGAGCTACCTTGTATGCATTCTGCTAGTAGCTACAGAGCTACCTTGTATGCATTCTGCTAGTAGCTACAGAGCTACCTTGTATGTATGCTGTCAATAGGTTACAGAGCTACCTTGTATGTATGCTGCTAGTAGCTACAGAGCTACCTTGTATGCATTCTGCCAGTAGCTACAGAGCTACCTTGTATGCAACTTCCAGTTTCTACAGAGCTACCTTGTATGCATGCTGCCAGTAGCTACAGAGCTACCCTGTATGTATGCTGCCAGTAGCTACAGAGATATCTTGTATGTATGCTGCTAGTAGGCTACAGAGCTACCTTGTATATATGCTGCCAGTAGCTACAGAGCTACCTTGTATGTATGCTCCCAGTAGCTACAGAGCTACCTTGTATGCAACTGCCAGTTGCTACAGAGCTACCTTGTATTCAACTGCCAGTTGCTACAGCGCTACCTTGTATTCATGCTGCCAGTAGCTACAGAGATACCTTTTATGCATGCTGCCAGTAGCTACAGAGCTACCTTGTATGTATGCTGCCAGTAGGCTAAAGAGCTACCTTGTATACACGCTGCCAGTAGGTTACAGAGCTACCTTGTATGTATGCTGCCAGTAGCTACAGAGCTACCTTGTATGCATGCTGCCAGTAGCTACAGAGCTACCTTGTATGCATGCTGCCAGTAGCTACAGAGCTACCTTGTATGCATGCTGCCAGTAGCTACAGAGCTACCTTGTATGCATGCTGCCAGTAGCTACAGAGCTACCTTGTATGCATGCTGCCAGTAGCTACAGAGCCACCTTGTATGCATGCTGCCAGTAGCTACAGAGCTACCTTGTATGCATGCTGCCAGTAGCTACAGAGCTACCTTGTATGCATGCTGCCAGTAGCTACAGAGCCACCTTGTATGCAACTGCCAGTTGCTACAGAGCTACCTTGTATGCATGCTGCCAGTAGCTACAGAGCTACCTTGTATGCATGCTGCCAGTAGCTACAGAGCTACCTTGTATGAATGCTGCCAGTAGGCTAAAGAGCTACCTTGTATGTATGCTGCCAGTAGCTACAGAGCTACCTTGTATGTATGCTTCCAGTAGGCTATAGAGATACCTTGTATGTATGCTGCCTGAAGGCTACAGAGATACCTTGTATGTATGCTGCCAGTAGGCTACAGAGATACCTTGTATGTATGCTGCAAGTAGCTACAGAGCTACCATGTATGTGTGCTACAAGTATCTAAAGAGCTACCTTGTATGCATGCTGCTAGTAGGCTACAGAGCTACCTTGTATGTATGCTGCCAGTAGGCTACAGAGCTACCTTGTATGCATGCTGCCAGTAGGCTACAGAGCTACCTTGTATGTATGCTGCCAGTAGATACAGAGCTACCTTGTATGTATGCTGCCAGTAGCTACAGAGCTACTTTGTATGTATGCTGCCAGTAGCTATAGAGCTACCTTTTATGTATTCTGCCAGTAGCTAGAGAGCTACATTGTATGTATGCTGCCAGTAGCTACAGAGCTACCTTGTATGTATGCTGCCAGTAGGCTATAGAGATACCTTGTATGTATGCTGCCTGAAGGCTAGATACAGAGCTACCTTGTATGTATGCTGCCAGTAGCTACAGAGCTACTTTGTATGTATGCTGCCAGTAGCTATAGAGCTACCTTGTATGTATTCTGCCAGTAGCTAGATAGCTACCTTGTATGCATTCTGCCAGTAGGCTACAGAGCTACCTTGTATGCATTCTGCTAGTAGCTACAGAGCTACCTTGTATGTATGCTGTCAATAGGTTACAGAGCTACCTTGTATATATGCTGCTAGTAGCTACAGAGGTACCTTGTATGCATTCTGCCAGTAGCTACAGAGCTACCCTGTATGTATGCTGCCAGTAGCTACAGAGATATCTTGTATGTATGCTGCTAGTAGGCTACAGAGCTACCTTGTATATATGCTGCCAGTAGCTACAGAGCTAACTTGTATGTATGCTCCCAGTAGATACAGAGCTACCTTGTATGCAACTGCCAGTTGCTACAGAGCTACCTTGTATTCAACTGCCAGTTGCTACAGAGCTACCTTGTATTCATGCTGCCAGTAGCTACAGAGATACCTTTTATGCATGCTGCCAGTAGCTACAGAGCTACCTTGTATGTATGCTGCCAGTAGCTACAGAGCTACCTTGTATGCATGCTGCCAGTAGCTACAGAGCTACCTTGTATGCATGCTGCCAGTAGCTACAGAGCTACCTTGTATGCATGCTGCCAGTAGCTACAGAGCTACCTTGTATGCATGCTGCCAGTAGCTACAGAGCTACCTTGTATGCATGCTGCCAGTAGCTACAGAGCTACCTTGTATGAATGCTTCCAGTAGGCTATAGAGATACCTTGTATGTATGCTGCCTGAAGGCTACAGAGATACCTTGTATGTATGCTGCCAGTAGGCTACAGAGATACCTTGTATGTATGCTGCAAGTAGCTACAGAGCTACCTTATATGTATGCTGCCAGTAGGCTACAGAGCTACCATGTATGTGTGCTACAAGTATCTAAAGAGCTACCTTGTATGCATGCTGCTAGTAGGCTACAGAGCTACCTTGTATGTATGCTGCCAGTAGGCTACAGAGCTACCTTGTATGCATGCTGCCAGTAGGCTACAGAGCTACCTTGTATGTATGCTGCCAGTAGATACAGAGCTACCTTGTATGTATGCTGCCAGTAGCTACAGAGCTACTTTGTATGTATGCTGCCAGTAGCTATAGAGCTAACTTGTATGTATGCTCCCAGTAGCTACAGAGCTACCTTGTATGCATGCTGCCAGTAGCTACAGAGCTACCTTGTATGCATGCTGCCAGTAGCTACAGAGCCACCTTGTATGCATGCTGCCAGTAGCTACAGAGCTACCTTGTATGCATGCTGCCAGTAGCTACAGAGCTACCTTGTATGCATGCTGCCAGTAGCTACAGAGCCACCTTGTATGCAACTGCCAGTTGCTACAGAGCTACCTTGTATGCATGCTGCCAGTAGCTACAGAGCTACCTTGTATGCATGCTGCCAGTAGCTACAGAGCTACCTTGTATGAATGCTGCCAGTAGGCTAAAGAGCTACCTTGTATGTATGCTGCCAGTAGCTACAGAGCTACCTTGTATGTATGCTTCCAGTAGGCTATAGAGATACCTTGTATGTATGCTGCCTGAAGGCTACAGAGATACCTTGTATGTATGCTGCCAGTAGGCTACAGAGATACCTTGTATGTATGCTGCAAGTAGCTACAGAGCTACCATGTATGTGTGCTACAAGTATCTAAAGAGCTACCTTGTATGCATGCTGCTAGTAGGCTACAGAGCTACCTTGTATGTATGCTGCCAGTAGGCTACAGAGCTACCTTGTATGCATGCTGCCAGTAGGCTACAGAGCTACCTTGTATGTATGCTGCCAGTAGATACAGAGCTACCTTGTATGTATGCTGCCAGTAGCTACAGAGCTACTTTGTATGTATGCTGCCAGTAGCTATAGAGCTACCTTGTATGTATTCTGCCAGTAGCTAGAGAGCTACATTGTATGTATGCTGCCAGTAGCTACAGAGCTACCTTGTATGTATGCTGCCAGTAGGCTATAGAGATACCTTGAATGTATGCTGCCTGAAGGCTAGATACAGAGCTACCTTGTATGTATGCTGCCAGTAGCTACAGAGCTACTTTGTATGTATGCTGCCAGTAGCTATAGAGCTACCTTGTATGTATTCTGCCAGTAGCTAGATAGCTACCTTGTATGCATTCTGCCAGTAGGCTACAGAGCTACCTTGTATGCATTCTGCTAGTAGCTACAGAGCTACCTTGTATGTATGCTGTCAATAGGTTACAGAGCTACCTTGTATATATGCTGCTAGTAGCTACAGAGCTACCTTGTATGCATTCTGCCAGTAGCTACAGAGCTACCCTGTATGTATGCTGCCAGTAGCTACAGAGATATATTGTATGTATGCTGCTAGTAGGCTACAGAGCTACCTTGTATATATGCTGCCAGTAGCTACAGAGCTAACTTGTATGTATGCTCCCAGTAGCTACAGAGCTACCTTGTATGCAACTGCCAGTTGCTACAGAGCTACCTTGTATTCAACTGCCAGTTGCTACAGAGCTACCTTGTATTCATGCTGCCAGTAGCTACAGAGATACCTTTTATGCATGCTGCCAGTAGCTACAGAGCTACCTTGTATGTATGCTGCCAGTAGCTACAGAGCTACCTTGTATGCATGCTGCCAGTAGCTACAGAGCTACCTTGTATGCATGCTGCCAGTAGCTACAGAGCTACCTTGTATGCATGCTGCCAGTAGCTACAGAGCTACCTTGTATGCATGCTGCCAGTAGCTACAGAGCTACCTTGTATGCATGCTGCCAGTAGCTACAGAGCCACCTTGTATGCAACTGCCAGTTGCTACAGAGCTACCTTGTATGCATGCTGCCAGTAGCTACAGAGCTACCTTGTATGCATGCTGCCAGTAGCTACAGAGCTACCTTGTATGAATGCTGCCAGTAGGCTAAAGATCTACCTTGTATGTATGCTGCCAGTAGCTACAGAGCTACCTTGTATGTATGCTGCCAGTAGGCTATAGAGATACCTTGTATGTATGCTGCCTGAAGGCTACAGAGATACCTTGTATGTATGCTGCCAGTAGGCTACAGAGATACCTTGTATGTATGCTGCAAGTAGCTACAGAGATACCTTATATGTATTCTGCCAGTAGGCTACAGAGCTACCATGTATGTGTGCTGCAAGTATCTAAAGAGCTACCTTGTATGCATGCTGCTAGTAGCTACAGAGCTACTTTGTATGTATGCTGCCAGTAGCTATAGAGCTACCTTGTATGTATTCTGCCAGTAGCTAGAGAGCTACCTTGTATGTATGCTGCCAGTAGCTATAGAGCTACCTTGTATGTATGCTGCCAGTAGGCTATAGAGCTACCTTGTATGTATGCTGCCAGTAGGCTATAGAGATACCTTGTATGTATGCTGCCTGAAGGCTACAGAGATACCTTGTATGCATGCTGCTAGTAGCTACAGAGCTACCTTGTATGTATGCTGTCAATAGGTTACAGAGCTACCTTGTATATATGCTGCTAGTAGCTACAGAGGTACCTTGTATGCATTCTGCCAGTAGCTACAGAGCTACCCTGTATGTATGCTGCCAGTAGCTACAGAGATATCTTGTATGTATGCTGCTAGTAGGCTACAGAGCTACCTTGTATATATGCTGCCAGTAGCTACAGAGCTAACTTGTATGTATGCTCCCAGTAGCTACAGAGATACCTTTTATGCATGCTGCCAGTAGCTACAGAGCTACCTTGTATGTATGCTGCCAGTAGCTCTGTAGCAACTGCCAGTTGCTACAGAGCTACCTTGTATTCAACTGCCAGTTGCTACAGAGCTACCTTGTATTCATGCTGCCAGTAGCTACAGAGATACCTTTTATGCATGCTGCCAGTAGCTACAGAGCTACCTTGTATGTATGCTGCCAGTAGCTACAGAGCTACCTTGTATGCATGCTGCCAGTAGCTACAGAGCTACCTTGTATGCATGCTGCCAGTAGCTACAGAGCTACCTTGTATGCATGCTGCCAGTAGCTACAGAGCTACCTTGTATGCATGCTGCCAGTAGCTACAGAGCTACCTTGTATGCATGCTGCCAGTAGCTACAGAGCTACCTTGTATGAATGCTTCCAGTAGGCTATAGAGATACCTTGTATGTATGCTGCCTGAAGGCTACAGAGATACCTTGTATGTATGCTGCCAGTAGGCTACAGAGATACCTTGTATGTATGCTGCAAGTAGCTACAGAGCTACCTTATATGTATGCTGCCAGTAGGCTACAGAGCTACCATGTATGTGTGCTACAAGTATCTAAAGAGCTACCTTGTATGCATGCTGCTAGTAGGCTACAGAGCTACCTTGTATGTATGCTGCCAGTAGGCTACAGAGCTACCTTGTATGCATGCTGCCAGTAGGCTACAGAGCTACCTTGTATGTATGCTGCCAGTAGATACAGAGCTACCTTGTATGTATGCTGCCAGTAGCTACAGAGCTACTTTGTATGTATGCTGCCAGTAGCTATAGAGCTACCTTGTATGTATTCTGCCAGTAGCTAGAGAGCTACATTGTATGTATGCTGCCAGTAGCTACAGAGCTACCTTGAATGTATGCTGCCTGAAGGCTAGATACAGAGCTACCTTGTATGTATGCTGCCAGTAGCTACAGAGCTACTTTGTATGTATGCTGCCAGTAGCTATAGAGCTACCTTGTATGTATTCTGCCAGTAGCTAGATAGCTACCTTGTATGCATTCTGCCAGTAGGCTACAGAGCTACCTTGTATGCATTCTGCTAGTAGCTACAGAGCTACCTTGTATGTATGCTGTCAATAGGTTACAGAGCTACCTTGTATATATGCTGCTAGTAGCTACAGAGCTACCTTGTATGCATTCTGCCAGTAGCTACAGAGCTACCCTGTATGTATGCTGCCAGTAGCTACAGAGATATCTTGTATGTATGCTGCTAGTAGGCTACAGAGCTACCTTGTATATATATTACTGCCAGTAGCTACAGAGCTAACTTGTATGTATGCTCCCAGTAGCTACAGAGCTACCTTGTATGCAACTGCCAGTTGCTACAGAGCTACCTTGTATTCAACTGCCAGTTGCTACAGAGCTACCTTGTATTCATGCTGCCAGTAGCTACAGAGATACCTTTTATGCATGCTGCCAGTAGCTACAGAGCTACCTTGTATGTATGCTGCCAGTAGCTACAGAGCTACCTTGTATGCATGCTGCCAGTAGCTACAGAGCTACCTTGTATGCATGCTGCCAGTAGCTACAGAGCTACCTTGTATGCATGCTGCCAGTAGCTACAGAGCTACCTTGTATGCATGCTGCCAGTAGCTACAGAGCTACCTTGTATGCATGCTGCCAGTAGCTACAGAGCCACCTTGTATGCAACTGCCAGTTGCTACAGAGCTACCTTGTATGCATGCTGCCAGTAGCTACAGAGCTACCTTGTATGCATGCTGCCAGTAGCTACAGAGCTACCTTGTATGAATGCTGCCAGTAGGCTAAAGATCTACCTTGTATGTATGCTGCCAGTAGCTACAGAGCTACCTTGTATGTATGCTGCCAGTAGGCTATAGAGATACCTTGTATGTATGCTGCCTGAAGGCTACAGAGATACCTTGTATGTATGCTGCCAGTAGGCTACAGAGATACCTTGTATGTATGCTGCAAGTAGCTACAGAGATACCTTATATGTATTCTGCCAGTAGGCTACAGAGCTACCATGTATGTGTGCTGCAAGTATCTAAAGAGCTACCTTGTATGCATGCTGCTAGTAGCTACAGAGCTACTTTGTATGTATGCTGCCAGTAGCTATAGAGCTATCTTGTATGTATTCTGCCAGTAGCTAGAGAGCTACCTTGTATGTATGCTGCCAGTAGCTACAGAGCTACCTTGTATGTATGCTGCCAGTAGGCTATAGAGCTACCTTGTATGTATGCTGCCAGTAGGCTATAGAGATACCTTGTATGTATGCTGCCTGAAGGCTACAGAGATACCTTGTATGCATGCTGCTAGTAGGCTACAGAGATACCTTGTATGTACGCTGCAAGTAGCTACAGAGATACCTTATATGTATTCTGCCAGTAGGCTACAGAGCTACCATGTATGTGTGCTGCAAGTATCTAAAGAGCTACCTTGTATGCATGCTGCTAGTAGCTACAGAGCTACTTTGTATGTATGCTGCCAGTAGCTATAGAGCTACCTTGTATGTATTCTGCCAGTAGCTAGAGAGCTACCTTGTATGTATGCTGCCAGTAGCTACAGAGCTACCTTGTATGTATGCTGCCAGTAGGCTATAGAGCTACCTTGTATGTATGCTGCCAGTAGGCTATAGAGATACCTTGTATGTATGCTGCCTGAAGGCTACAGAGATACCTTGTATGCATGCTGCTAGTAGGCTACAGAGCTACCTTGTATGTATGCTGCAAGTAGCTACAGAGCTACCTTATATGTATGCTGCCAGTAGGCTACAGAGCTACCATGTATGTGTGCTGCAAGTATCTAAAGAGCTACCTTGTATGCATGCTGCTAGTAGCTACAGAGCTACTTTGTATGTATGCTGCCAGTAGCTATAGAGCTACCTTGTATGTATTCTGCCAGTAGCTAGAGAGCTACCTTGTACGTATGCTGCCAGTAGCTACAGAGCTACCTTGTATATATGCTGCCAGTAGGCTATAGAGATACCTTGTATGTATGCTGCCTGAAGGCTACAGAGATACCTTGTATGTATGCTGCCAGTAGGCTACAGAGATACCTTGTATTTATGCTGCAAGTAGCTACAGAGCTACCTTATATGTATGCTGCCAGCAGGCTACAGAGCTACCATGTATTCGTGCTGCAAGTATCTAACAAGCTACCTTGTATGCATGCTGCTAGTAGGCTACAGAGCTACCTTGTATGTATGCTGCCAGTAGGCTACAGAGCTACCTTGTATGCATGCTGCCAGTAGGCTACAGAGCTACCTTGTATGTATGCTGCCAGTAGATACAGAGCTACCTTGTATGTATGCTGCCAGTAGCTACAGAGCTACTTTGTATGTATGCTGCCAGTAGCTATAGAGCTACCTTGTATGTATTCTGCCAGTAGCTAGAGTGCTACCTTGTATGCATGCTGGCAGTAGGCTACAGAGCTACCTTGTATGCATGCTGCCAGTAGGCTACAGAGCTACCTTGTATGTATGCTGCCAGTAGCTACAGAGCTACATTGTATGCTGCTAGTAGCTACAGAGCTACCTTGTATGCTGCCAGTAGCTACAGAGCTACATTGTATGCTGCTAGTAGCTACAGAGCTACCTTGTATGCTGCCAGTAGCTACAGAGCTACCTTGTATGCTGCCAGTAGCTACAGAGCTACCTTGTATCAATCAATCAATCAAAGTTATTTATGTAGCACATTTCATACATCAAGTGCAGTTCAATGTGCTTCACAGAATAGGTTTAAAAATAACGATTAAAAAACCCGCTACTTTGTATGTATGCTGCCAGTAGCTATAGAGCTACCTTGTATGTATTCTGCCAGTAGCTAGAGAGCTACCTTGTATGTATGCTGCCAGTAGCTACAGAGCTACCTTGTATGTATGCTGCCAGTAGGCTATAGAGATACCTTGTATGTATGCTGCCTGAAGGCTACAGAGCTACCTTATATGTATGCTGCCAGTAGGCTACAGAGCTACCATGTATTCGTGCTGCAAGTATCTAACAAGCTACCTTGTATGCATGCTGCTAGTAGGCTACAGAGCTACCTTGTATGTATGCTGCAAGTAGCTACAGAGCTACCTTATATGTATGCTGCCAGTAGGCTACAGAGCTACCATGTATGTGTGCTGCAAGTATCTAAAGAGCTACCTTGTATGCATGCTGCTAGTAGCTACAGAGCTACTTTGTATGTATGCTTCCAGTAGCTATAGAGCTACCTTGTATGTATTCTGTCAGTAGCTAGAGAGCTACCTTGTATGTATGCTGCCAGTAGCTACAGAGCTACCTTGTATATATGCTGCCAGTAGGCTATAGAGATACCTTGTATGTATGCTGCCTGAAGGCTACAGAGATACCTTGTATTTATGCTGCAAGTAGCTACAGAGCTACCTTATATGTATGCTGCCAGCAGGCTACAGAGCTACCATGTATTCGTGCTGCAAGTATCTAACAAGCTACCTTGTATGCATGCTGCTAGTAGGCTACAGAGCTACCTTGTATGTATGCTGCCAGTAGGCTACAGAGCTACCTTGTATGTATGCTGCCAGTAGATACAGAGCTACCTTGTATGTATGCTGCCAGTAGCTACAGAGCTACTTTGTATGTATGCTGCCAGTAGCTATAGAGCTACCTTGTATGTATTCTGCCAGTAGCTAGAGTGCTACCTTGTATGCATGCTGGCAGTAGGCTACAGAGCTACCTTGTATGCATGCTGCCAGTAGGCTACAGAGCTACCTTGTATGTATGCTGCCAGTAGCTACAGAGCTACATTGTATGCTGCTAGTAGCTACAGAGCTACATTGTATGCTGCTAGTAGCTACAGAGCTACCTTGTATGTATGCTGCCAGTAGCTACAGAGCTACATTGTATGCTGCCAGTAGCTACAGAGCTACCTTGTATGCTGCCAGTAGCTACAGAGCTACCTTGTATGCTGCTAGTAGCTACAGAGCTACCTTGTATGCTGCCAGTAGCTACAGAGCTACCTTGTATGCTGCTAGTAGCTACAGAGCTACCTTGTATGCTGCCAGTAGCTACAGAGCTACCTTGTATGCTGCCAGTAGCTACAGAGCTACCTTGTATGCTGCCAGTAGCTACAGAGCTACCTTGTATCAATCAATCAATCAATCAAAGTTATTTATGTAGCACATTTCATACATCAAGTGCAGTTCAATGTGCTTCACAGAATAGGTTTAAAAATAACGATTAAAAAACCCGGAGGATAACAACAAAAGAGGAAAAGAAAACATTTAGAATAAGACTAGGAAAACAAGAAAATAATAAACAATAATAATAATAATAAAGCAAAGCAAAACAAATATATATGTATATATATATATATATATATATATATAGTAGCAAAAAGCTGCTTCCCCATGCCTTTTTGAGCTAGCCTCCGGAACATCTAGGAGACCGGTGCCAGAGGACCTAAGGGTTCTGCTGGGAACATACCAGGAAATCCTTGCAGACAGGTAGGCCGGAGCACCTCCATGTAATGATTTAAAAACCAATAAAAGGATTTTAAAATCAATTCTAAAACTTACAGGCAGCCAGTGGAGGGATTTTAAAATAGGTGTAATGTGTGCTCTCCGTCTGGTCTTTGTCAGCACACGCGCAGCTGCGTTCTGAACGAGCTGCAACCGACTGACTGCTGTATGCTGTTAGTAGCTACAGAGCTACCTTGTATGCTGCTAGTAGGCTACAGAGCTACCTCTGATTTTCACAAGCACACTGTGTGCTACCACTCCTAGAGATTCTGTCCAAAACTCATTGGTACACCATATCTCTGTAGTCAAGAGATAGGGTGTCCTATTTTTCTGATTCTATTCCGATTGGCTTTCATATGCGAGGGGCCCATTTTGCACAAAATGACAAATCCTGAATGCAGTGTCCTACTGCGTGAAACGTTGCACGCACATGCCAAGTAGAAGTAGGTCAAGGAAGAACTTCCACCCTATTTTATCAAATCAGCCTGGCGACTCTTAAACAATACAGCATGGGTAGGCAACCCAGCCTGGCAGGGATTTGAGCTCGAGGATCACATTTTTCTAGTTTTTCACATGTGTTTTACCTAGAGTATGTCTATAGTGGATGTCTACATTGCATTTAAACGCCCTGGACTCTGGTCTGCAGTTAGTTTGGTGCGTAAATAAACATACCTTTTGTTGTTTCCTTCTGATTTTCCGTGATTGATTTTTCCCCATTTTTACTTCTTCCTTTCTGCTTCTTCTATTGGTTCTGGTGACGACAACAACAGTGGCATTTATTCTAATTGTGTACTTCATGTGCAGTAAGTCATTCATAGATAGATAGATAGATAGATAGACAGATAGATAGATAGATAGATAGATAGATAGATGTCATCAGCACAATAGATTGGATGATACAATAGTCACACAACGTCATAATGCTACAGTCACAGAGTCAGTTACTGCTGCTCTCTACGCAGAGGCGAGCCGTCAGGGCCAGCAAAGCCTTCTCTGCTGGCCCTGCTGCACTTGACTGATTAAAACATCTATATTTCATAATATATATTTATTTTTCACGAACATATTGTATTTATTTCGCTGCCGTCATTGCACTGTCTCTCAGTCAGACTGGACACGCCAACGCGCTGCTTCCATTCTGTGCAGGTCTATAAATAGTGCCAGTTTTTTAACCAATCAGATGTTTTTCTTGTGTTGTCTCCGGGTAAAGATCTCCACCGTGAGGCCTTCAGAATCTTAACTGAATCCACCTGCTGTTGAAGTAAATGGGGCCGATATTTAGATTGGCAGGTTCTTTAACCAATCAGATTTCGAGTTTGCCCTGCTGGGCGTATTCTTTCAGGTATCAGGGCCTTCTAGCTGGTCTACCTGATGACGTTAACTAGGGGTCTTCAACCTTTTCAGGCCAAGGACCCCTTAGCTGAGAGAGAGATGAAGCGGGGACCCCCTCTATATTGTAACTAGGCCTGACCTCGACTAAGTCGACTAGTCGACTGGTTAGTCGCGGGGGGTCCGAGTCGAGTTTTTTTTTTTTTTTTTTTTTTTTTTTAAGGGCCAAAAATGTTTTAAATAGTTTTTTGGCCAAGTCTACACCTGCAACCACACGTAACTTCCACTTTATTCTTCTTATTCCTCGTCTTTGTATTGATATTGTTTGTGTTGGAGCGCCTCAGTGCGGCTGCAGAGTTCATGTGCAACCTCTTCCAGAGAGAGATAGAGACACTAGAAACTCTGCTGGAGACAAAACAAACTGTGTAGACTTGGCCCTTTGAAATAAAATGTATTTTGGCCCAAAAAAAAAAAATATATATATATATATATATATTTTTTTTTTTTTATTAGTCGACTGCCAGTCGACTATTGGCAATTAGTCGCCAATTAGAGTCGACTAAACAAATCCTTAGTCGGGGACAGGCCTAATTGTAACTAACTTTTTTTTTTACTTGGTCTGCTCTTTTTTCCCTCTACACATATACCTCTTTGCCAAAAATAGCCGATCTGCAATGTGAGCTTGTAGATCTGCTATTTTTGGATAAAGTTCTCCTCCAAAAAGGGATGCTAGGGTTCAAGTGGTTAATGCGAAAAAATAAATCATATCACTAAAAAATTTGGCGGACCCCGTGTAGTAACTCTGAGGACCCCCTAGGGGTCCCGGACCCCCTGTTGAAGACCCCTGCGTTAACATCTTGCTTGCATCCCATGGCTGGGAAGAAATGTTGACCAATGAGACAAGAGAACTGATTAATTCAAACTTCTGCTGCGGGTTTGTTACTCTATGGTTTGTTGTTGTCGTCTCTTAGTTGATTGAGTTCACTAAATTAACTCACAAACAAACGCACAAAAAAAAAATCGCTGAAGGAGAACAAACAGATTTGGAGGTGGATTTACTGGCAAAGCCTTTTTCGAGAAGGACTTTTCAAGAAAAGCTTGCCATTAAGAAGGGTCGACCTTCTCAATAGACCCGTGAATGCGTTCAATAGACCCTTCGGTTCTATTGAACTGACAACTGACAAAGCCGCTCCAGCCTCATCCTAGAGTAGGAATAATCTCCTATTGCACATTTGTTCTTCAATCTCCATCTGGAGGAGATGGGAGTGGTTGGTCCTGATGACCTCCTCTGTACCTTAACACTTGGGTTTCTTCAGTTTTTTTTTTGCTCTTTTGTTTCCTTTTCTTTTGTGTCAATACATTTTATTAAATATTAATATGGTGGGCATAATAAGCTTCGGCTTCAGCCCAAACCTTTTCGGCCAAAATGATCTTGTTGACATTATTCTGTATGTTCAACTGTTTGTTTTTCTAAATCATGACCGAAATAAACTACCTACCAACCTAACTAACAACTAACTGCCTTAGACCGGATCAGCTGCCTGCTAAGTGAATTTATCACGTCCTAGCATTAATGTTTCTAATAGCGCAAATAGAGCAATAAATAGACTGACTGGACCTGAATCCTGACCAGTACTGAACGGTAAAAAGAAACCAGGCTTTCCGCAGTGTAAAGTTAATTTTAAATGTTAAAAGCCAAGACAACTCAGTCTTATAGGTAAGCCCACAAGCAAACACACAGAGACGAGTCTTCATCCGTCTCCAAAACTCCTATATGCTTTCTCCTCAGATGCTCATTCATTGAGCTCGTGCTCCCGTGCCAAGCAAAGTCCGCCTTGCAATGTTTGCTGGTCATTTTTTTCTTTTCTCTGTTCAGAGTGAAATGCTCCCAGCCTTTAGATTTTTTGGTGCGATCGCAAGACGCTGCTGCAGCGACCCAAAGCAGCGACCGCACTAATGGACGCCGCCATTATGCTAGCCGGCTTGTTGTCAGCTGCGGTCGTTAGTGCGCAACTGCGCATGCGCAACTCTGAAGGAGGAACAGACTCGTCTCCCCCTATGATTTGCAGCATTTAAATTATATTACATTACATTTAATGTCGGAAAACACTTGCGATTCGTTGCCGATTAATAATCGATGATCTAATTCGTTGGCAACAAATGTATTAATCGATGTTAAATCGATTAATCGATTCGTTGTTGCAGCCTTAGTCAACATGCACACGCACACGCACATGCATACACAACGCTTCCATCAGACAGAGTAAGCGAGAGTAAGAGGAACGTTTTTTTTTTAAGTCTATCCGTCTACAGGTCTGTAACTCTGACAGTGTACACATGGAACCAAATGGACCCTTACAGGTCTGTAACTCTGAGAGTGTACACATGGAACCAAATGGACCCTTACAGGTCTGTAACTCTGAGAGTGTACACATGGAACCAAATGGACCCTTACATTCCATCATGATTGTGTTACATTTCTGTAACTCAGCGTACAAACAGAGCAGATATGAACACAGGTGTGTGTTGACATTTTAACTTGTACTCGGATGTGACTCGGACACAAACAGTTTAACCCCGTGAACCCCTTGAGCCTCTGTGTTCATGGGAGAACTTTAGCAGAAAATAGCCGATCTACAAGCTCACAATGTGTCACAATGCAACTGCCTTTTACATCTGTAAACGTTGATTCTGATTCAGCTTCAAATGGCCGTACGCTGAGATCACCACAATGGTTGGCCTTTATCAAGCTTTATTCATCTTCACATTTAAATAGAAGATGTAAGAAAAGAAAAAGTGTTCAACAAAGGCTCAGTCTACTATGTCAATCCAAAGGAACATTATTTCTGAAATATTTTAACAACACAAATCTTGTATGGGGGTCCCTGGTACAACATATGTGGTACAACATATGTTCAGATGGGGGTCCGCAGACAAATGGATGAAATGTGCCTTCCTAGGGCGAACACACACACACACGCGCACACACACACACACACACACACACACACACACACACACGTATTAGTATTAGAGTATAGTAGATTCATTCAACTATAGCCTACACTTTTTAACTTTCCCCACACAATACCAACACAACATGGACCCACATCAAAGCTCATATAATTTGACTCTGGTTTTTCCTTATTTTTATATTTGTTTTGCATAGATTTCACAATGATAGCTTACGCATTTGTTTGATGAAACATTGTATCTGAAAATACATGAATGCTGACATCATTCTATCGTTGGGTTGTGTTAAAAAACAAAACAACAACTAAACTAAACGTGGCCTCACTGACACGGCAGCCCCTCCTCTAAACATACTGGTCACCTGACCTGACCTCGTTTGTCCTCACTGACACGGCAGCCCCTCCTCAAAACAAACTGGTCACCTGACCTGACCTCGTTTGTCCTCACTGACACGGCAGCCCCTCCTCTAAACATACTGGTCACCTGACCTCGTTTGTCGTCTAAAAACTGCAAACTCTGGAAGCCATTCTTAGCCAGCGCTTTTTTTTTTACATATCCCATGAATGAAAAGGAGCAGGAAAGAAGATAAATCTTGAATCTATGAATCCAGTCATGATTTTATTCCGTAAGTCTTACCTGTGTTGTTGTAGTTCAGTCTAAGAAGGCGCTCTAGATCTTCATAGCTCTCACAGGACTTGATACAGGACCTGACCATACAAGGAAACAAGAGTTTGATTGGTTTAGAACAGCGGTCAGATGTGTCAATACATTCAGGTAAACATGACCTTATAAAAACCTTGGAGTAAAGAGAAATGGGCGTGGCATAGTGGGGTTTGTTGGTGAAGTGAAGAGAAGTTTAGTAATAACTCTAAGAAGGTACTGTAAATACAAATAAAATGACCCAAAATGACTCAACTCCACCTGGAGTTATATTAGTTATTAAATATCTCAGCCAGGCCGGACGGCGAAAGGCCGGGGATTATGTTTTTGCCCCTGTTTGTATGTCCGTCTGTAAACAGCTTATCTCCAGCAACGTTGGACCAATCAGTATGAAACTTTGCACACACTCCCTGTAGGCCAAAGAAGAACCCCTGCCACACATTTTTTAAATGTCTGTCTGTCCGTCCGACCGACCGACCGACCCACCCGGCAAGCATTCCCATCAATGGTTAACCAGTTCCTCCCCGCTAATTATAAATATCTCCTTCTCTCACTCAGTACCTCACACACACACACGTGTACTTTTGTAAAGTTAACATAAGTATAACTAAATGCATTTGAAATTAAATAACATTTTACATTTTCAGGATTCCAATTCAAAATTAGCAAAAAATAGCAGATCTGCAAGCTCAAAACGTGTCGCACTGCGACGTGTTTTGAGCTTGTAGATCGTCTATTTTTGCTACTTTTGTGTGCCATAGAATGGCCCGACAGTATATTATGCAATGTGCTCCTCTGGAGTGAGTGTGTAAATATAGTGGCCCTCTAGTCTACATCATCAAAGTTGCATCACCCCTGGCCTAGGTATAAAATAGGGCTGAAGTGGTTAATGTATGTTTTATAATATAATCATTTATATCTGCAAAGTAACTAGTAACTAAAGTTTTCAAATAATTGTAGTGGAGTAAAAGTATAATATTTGCCTCTGAGATGTAGTGGAGTAGAAGTAAAAGTACTGGAAATTGGAAAATACTCCAGTAAAGTAAAAAAGTACCTCAAAACTGTACAGTACTTGGGTAAATGTAGTTAGTTACTTTACACTACTGACGGTGCAATAGTTATTTCTCATTAGACACGCTCTAGACCAAACTCTTTAGCTCAAGACCTAAAAGACAAATTAGACAGAAAATAGCAGATCTACAAGCTCACAACGTGAGTCACTTCACTTCACACAGCGTTGCAAGCTTGTGGATCTGCTATGTTCCTTATGCTTTCAACTGCGTTACCCTATCGGTTGGGAGGGGTATTGCACTCTGATTACATTATAACTCTAGGATAAAATGCCCGCCGATCGGATTAAAATGCTTTTTATTAAACAATACGGAAGATACGGGTACTTTTTAAGACCCGTAAATCATTGTAACATCCGTGGCCATACGGTAAGCACTTAATATCAGAAATATGAACGTTTATGTAGATGTACAGACTGTAATGGAGAAAGTGCAAAAACCAGGTTGAAGTTCAGCCTCATAATCAGCTATAATGAACGAACAGCTGAGAAAGAAAGCTGCACATTTAAGCACATAGAATAGAAGTTGTGCTGAAGTCTGTGTCACGTGTCCTCTAAGGTTTTCTATAGTCTGTGTCACGTGTCCTCTAAGGTTTTCTGGAGCTCAACAACTTCAAAGCATTTTTTAAAACTCTAAAAACAGAACAAAAACACATGAAGCGAGCCTACGTTACTGAAAGCTTTGTGACCCATAGAAAGCTGTTACCCTAGAGGGAGCTGTTTCACAGGAGAGCAGAGAACACGGGTGGCCCGAGTCATAGACATATAAAGGTAGACGCCTCATTCGGCTCTGAAGCGTCTGTATCTCGGGCGCGCTTCCTGCTTCTGCAGGGCTGCCGTGTGCGTCACACACGCGGAAGTTCGGTAGGCCAATCAGAGGCAGGTGGGGGCGGGTCATTTTGTAACCCAGCTTTTAACCCTTTAAGAGGCAGCAGCTGTGCGCAGCATCTAGTTAGTTGGAACTTGGCAAACTCCACACTCTATTTGTGAAATTCAAATAAGACATGGTCGCTTCGTGTGGAAAATGATTAGCCCGTATACAAGCGTCACGTGAACCATGGCTAGAAAATGATATGCTTCTGGTATTATTTTATCTTTATTGCCATTATGATATTCTGCTCTGTGACTTTGGAATGATATTCTTTTGGCTGTCTTGGAGTATTTGTGTTATATGTTATACTTTCAGTGCCATTAAAATATGGAACACAGACTTTTCATTTATAGTTGCTGTTTTTGGAAGAGAAAATTCTCAAATGAACAATTATTTCAGTCTTTCAAAGTTGATAGCTCTGTTCTGACCTGAATAGCTAACATGAAGGATGTTAGATAAAGGCAATTCTGCAATGTGGCCAGCATATTTCATGTAGTCTGTCAGTGAATGGAGACAAAAATATTTTGTGACTATTACTGTTACTTGAAAGTATTTTGGTATGAAAATATGCAATTTAGATGTAACCAAATATAGGCCTACGCCTACTGGATCCATAACTCCATGTCTCGCATTTGTGACAAACTTTACCGCTTGAAAATAGGTTGAAAATTCAGGGAGTTGTGATGATTTTAATTGTGGAGAGACCGTCTGCTTCAATGGACGTAAATGCATTAGAACAGTGGTTTTCAACCTTTTTCATATCAAGGTCCATTATTTATTCAGCATTTGAGTCACGGACCACCGTTTGATAAGCTTTAGCCTCTCACACCCAAAACTTAGAATGTTATCATTCGATTAGATGTTGTCAAAATAACAATTATTTACGTTCTCTAATTGTGTACTTGTTTAGTAAGTAATGTAGATGTTTAACAATTTGACTCTTCTTGACAGTGTGAAATGTTATACTCAAGATTTAAAGATCTATATAAGGGTCCATTTGGTTATCAACTCTCCATCATTTAGCTGGGTACCACCTGGAACCCCCTCAAGGACCACTGGTGGTTCCCGGACCACTGGTTGAGAACCATTGCATGACAAGTCCCGGAAAAGACGCACTGTGATTGGCCAGTAGTCAACGCGCTGTGAGCGCTGTGATTGGCCAGTAGTCACTTTGAGTGGCAGGTGCAGCCGTGCAGGACGGAAGAGCCGTGTGTATTGCGATACAAGTCGCCCCAATGAACTGCAGAGGCCAATGAGGTATCTAGGTTTCTAATATCTATGGCCCGAGTCATACTTCGTCACACGACGGTGTGAACGCACAAAGTAACTAAGTACATTTACTCAAGTACTGTACTTAAGTACAATGTTGAGGTATTTTTTACTTTACTGGAGTATTCACAGTTTTCAGTGCTTTTACTTCTACTGCACTACATCTCAGAGGCAATTATTTTACTTTTACTCTTTTTCTCCACTAGAATTATTTGACAACTTTAGTTACTAGTTACTTTGAAGATTTTGATTAGTATTAGAAAACAAACATTAACCACTTCAGCCCTATATACATTTCGGCCATTTGAAAATAGCAGATCTACAGCACAATGCGTCGCGTTGTGAGCTTGTAGATTTGCTATTTTCAAAATATTTTTTATACATTTGAAAACTTGTGAAATGGGAAATTCGACACACTTTCTACTTTTGGTACATTTCTATACCAATACCTTTGTACTTTTACTCAAGTAAAATAAACTACATAAACTACAGCTTATTATCCACACACCCTGTTTTCTTTCATTCTCCGGGTCTTTCCTCTTATAAATATTTTTTTTTTAAACAGGGCGTGGATTCCTGAAAGTTACAGTTTAGTTCAGACTGTTTGTAACCTATATAAATATAAATATAAATATAAATATAAATATAACTCTACCTGTCTCAGTGTAACAGCTGCTCCACATCAACATGTATAAATAAATACACATCCATGACTTTACTGAGAAGAACAAAGATCCTCCATCTTGTCGTCTTGTTCCTCCAGAGTTTACTTTCACTTTGAAAACTATCATTTACTTTCGATTTCATCATGTATTAACATCTGGGACATCTGCCAGTCATTCCAAACTGACCAGTGAGTGAGATCCGGTCTTAGACCCGCCTCCCGTATCCGGCAGTTCGCGCCGCACACATTAAATGCAAACACTGTTTCCGTATCCGGTCTAGAGACCCAGACCGGATCAGCAACACGTGCTAGTCTTTACTCCCTATGGATGCGATACCGTGTTCGGCCACTGAGTCTGTGGCGCTGTTTCTCACTCTGCCAGCCAATCAAAGGGCTCTCCGTTTTTTGCTGTAGCAGCCATCTTGTTTGTGTCTTTATGCGGACACAGGATCACAGACTGACAAATATGATTTTATTTAACGATAGAACAACTAAAGTACATTATTAAACACATGTATGACATGGTGTGTTTTGTCATGCTATGCTGGCTGATGTGATGAAGAACATGGTTTTAGGACGTGAAGAGATATTCATTAATATTATATTATTATATATTAAATAATATTATAGTGTCTGACAGCAGAGATATTCATTAAAGGCGCACTGCAGTGACATTTTCGGTCATTTTATTTTGAAGGTTCAGTCTGAAACGTCGGCTCAACCGACTCTAAACCAATCAGAAGGTCCCATCCCTTCAGGCTATGGGACGTTGGATCTCAATCACTTCAGCCGTGCGCAACACGGCTAGTGTTTGTTTACAAGTGAGAGAGAGACGGCCAGTGAAGCACGTTTGCTACTACCTGGCTTATTTCTAACCTATAATGTTTTCAGATACATATTTTAGTGTGCAGATGAAGTTTAAAATGAGTAATACACTCATCTTCAATGAGATTCAAAACGGAGTATTTCTGTAATTAAAATCAGCTGTGTTTGAAGAACGTGCAGCTATGGGAATCAAACAGGTGCATGTAATCAAGATTCATTTATATTCATGAAGGCTGCGTTATGTCATCACGCAGCACGTTTTCGTTTACAGGAAGTAATTAAGATTGGCTTTTTAGGGACTTTAGATATAAAAATACACAAAAATGGGTTTTTTTCATTTTTTTTGGCATCTATTGTTAGGTATGCCCATATGATGACCACGGATATGCTCTAAAAGTGTGAAAAACATATTTTTCATTTTACTACACCTTTAATATTATATTATTATATTATTATATATTAAATAATATTATAGTGTCTGACAGCAGAGATATTCATTAATATTATATTATTATATTATTATATATTAAATAATATTATAGTGTCTGACAGCAGAGATATTCATTAATATTATATTATTATATATTAAATAATATTATAATGTCTGACAGCAGAGACATTCATTAATATTATATTATTATATTATTATATATTAAATAATATTATAGTGTCTGACAGCAGAGACATTCATTAATATTATATTATTATATTATTATATATTAAATAATATTATAGTGTCTGACAGCAGAGACATTCATTAATATTATATTATTATGTATTAAATAATATTATAGTGTCTGAGAGCAGAGACATTCATGTGGGCTTATAGATCTGCTACCGTTTTAGTCAGAAGCCCACTTCCTGGTTTCTCTTCTTCTTCACTCAGAAAGGACAACGGCTGAGTGTCGCCCTCCTGTGGTTCATCATTACCTCCACACTCTGTGCTTTGAGATGCATTGTGATGCAAAATGCATTAAAAAGTGGATAATAGCGCCCTCTGGTGGTTGATCTACCAACTCTATGTCATTTAGTAAAGTGGTTTTATTTATTATAAAGCGTTATTTTACCTTTATATAATAACTTATTCTTATAATAAATTATTGTTGTTAACTGTTGGAGTCATTAAAATAAAGAACAGTTTTACAACACATTTTTCAAAATAAAACCAATCATTGCGTGTCAAGTTACACGTTAACAGTTCTGACGTCACTCAAACTTTCCCGCTTTCTTTTCAAAATAAAACCGGAAGTCTTGTATAGATAACTAGCTATTGTAGCTATTGTTAGCTTTATTTTATCTTCATGCTATTATTACGTGTTACGTGTTTTATTGTTGTTCTAAAAGATAGAAGGTTATTTAACACAAACTGTCAATTAAAATAAAGAAAGTTTTACAACAAACACAGACTAGTTTTTACATCATCTGAGAAGCTAGCTGTTAGCTAGCTAGCTGATGTAAACACAGTCAGGTAGCAGAATCTAACAGTGTGTGTGTTACACTGAAAATTGATGCTCTATGGAATTCTGTGACTGGGTACTGCGGCTGCGCTGTCGTCGAAAATAGCCGATCTACAAGCTCTACAGATCGGCTATTTTCGGCGTGCGTCGCCGTACAGTAAGTTACGGACAGGCATTCTGGTTTCTATTTACTATTCAGGGCTCACATCCGGTCTACAGCCCGCCTACTGTATCCGGTTATTTGTTCATACACACAGACTCTCACACGTTTCCGTATCCTTTCTAGACCGGATGCACAGAGTTATGATGGAACATCAAGTTGGTTCAGTAAGCGGAAGTTCTCTCATGGTTTATAGCGTTCAATTTGACATAATTTAGTTTTATTTTGAAGAGAAACCGGAAGTTATCTCATGGTTGTCAACGCTGACTTAATAGACATGTTTGCTCATTTTCACCACAAGGGGGCAGAAAAGCCTTGATTCTGCTGATATATTATGCATTGAGCTGAAAATGAGGATAAATAATGTTATAATAATGTAAGTCTGTGGTGATTTAATAATAATAATAATAATAATAATAATAATAATAATAATAATAATAATAATAATGTAAGGAGTCTGTGGTGATGTAAGAGGAGTTTTTGTTGAATACCCTTATTAATATTACTGCATTTATTGTTGATGGTAATTTATATATACATATTATAATTATACATATATTATCTAATAATATTATATAGATAATAGAGACCCATATTAAAGGAGTATTTCACTTAAACCCATTAAGACTTGAGGCCGATTCTCCAAATTCACTTTATTTTAAAAATATTCACTTTCAAATTCACTTTCATTTAAAAAAAATAGCAGATATACAAGCTCGCAGTGCAGCACGAAGTGACGCGCTTTGAGCTTGTTGCTATTTTTGAATAGCCGACGCAAAAATCTAAAATGACAGATGCTTCACCGGTTTTAATGGGTTAAAACCATTCATCATTTGAATGTCTCCTCTGGCTTTTGTTTGCAATCCAGACATTTAGTTTATGTTGTTTGATTCAATATTCAGATATTTTATATTCATTTTATCAGCCAGCACCCCTCCTTTATAAACCTATTGTAACTTCAATCTGAATTTTAATCATGAGTTAAACACCAAGGCTCATCTTCCAAAACAGTTGAAAAAGTTTTAATATAAAGACTAGTTCATTGTTGAACAATTATACAAAAATAAATAATCATCTTAGATGAGTAACATCTAACATGAACCATGTTAGACTAATTGAAAACACACGCTTGGTTCTGGTGACTGATACTGTCCTAATGTAGGGATAACTGATACTGTCCTAATGTAGGGTTAACTGATACTGTCCTAATGTAGGGATAACTGATACTGTCCTAATGTAGGGATAACTGATACTGTCCTAATGTAGGGTTAACTGATACTGTCCTAATGTAGGGATAACTGATACTGTCCTAATGTAGGGTTAACTGATACTGTCCTAATGTAGGGATAACTGATACTGTCCTAATGTAGGGATAACTGATACTGTCCTAATGTAGGGATAACTGATACTGTCCTAATGTAGGGTTAACTGATACTGTCCTAATGTAGGGATAACTGATACTTTCCTAATGTAGGGATAACCGATACTGTCCTAATGTAGGGTTAACTGATACTGTCCTAATGTAGGGATAACTGATACTGTCCTAATGTAGGGTTAACTGATACTGTCCTAATGTAGGGATAACTGATACTGTCCTAATGTAGGGATAACTGATACTGTCCTAATGTAGGGATAACTGATACTGTCCTAATGTAGGGATAACTGATACTGTCCTAATGTAGGGATAACTGATACTGTCCTAATGTAGGGTTAACTGATACTGTCCTAATGTAGGGATAACTGATACTGTCCTAATGTAGGGATAACTGATACTGTCCTAATGTAGGGATATAACTGATACTGTCCTAATGTAGGGATAAAAGGACAATTTTTTTAATTATTTTTTTATTTTTTTGTAAATACATCAAGATCAAAAGTAATCGAAAAAAGATGGACCCTCACACATTAAAAGGACAATATCAGTCACCAGATCTAAGGATGTGTGTTTTCAGTGTTTAAAACTGAGTTTAAAGTTACAATGGGGTTGATAAAATGAATATCAGATATCTAAATATTGAATCAAGCAACTTAAAACTGTCTGGGTGAAACACAAAAGCCTGAGTAGATAAAGTGAAATAAGAATAGTTAGGGTTAGAATCCCTTTAAGAGGAAGGTTTAAAAATGGTAAAACCACCACAGCCTGATTTGTTTGTTTGGTGAGAGAAAAATGAGAGGTTCTGTATGGTCAGACTTACACCTTACTAGGACTATTTAACTAATGTTGGCAATATGGTGGTATTGGTTTGAATAATGTTAATCTATATCATGGTGGATGGTTTTAAGAGTGTTTATATAACCAAATGGACCCTTACAGGTCTGTAACTCTGAGAGTGTACACATGGAACCAAATGGACCCTTACAGGTCTGTAACTCTGAGAGTGTACACATGGAACCAAATGGACCCTTACAGGTCTGTAACTCTGAGAGTGTACACATGGAACCAGGTAAGACATGGATTTATTTATTTACTAACTGCTGTGAACTGAATGTCTATATATGAATATGATGCTCCTGCAGTTTGATGTTTTTATTGCTGTTCAGGCTGATGTGGTGTATTCTTTTTTACCATTACAGCTGTAATCAACAAACTATACTATAAAAACGTGTCAAACATTAATCGGCCAAATTGTCAAATAATATCAGAAAGAGGCAAAACATTTGAAAATAGCCGATCTACAAGTTCACAACGCCCCCCAATGCGAGGCGTTGTGTGCTTGTAGATCTGCTATTTTCACTATATTTATCTATGGAACCGAGTCAAACTAAATGTAATGCCTCAACTCCTACAAGTACAAGTGCTTTTCAGGGTGGGGGGTCCCTAGCCAAACATGTCTGACTGGACTTGAGCCAAAACATCATGTTCCCTTCTAACTATTTCCACCCTGGTCCCTATTTTGGGTCGTGGCATTATAGGTGAACATTTAAAAACATAAATAATCTAAACTAAATATTTGTGATCTCAGCTTTTCAAGTGGTATCAGCTCTCATAAGTAGTTTTCTAGCCTGTAGCACTTAAAGCCCTAAAGCCTTGATAACCATGAAGCACTAGTGTGTTCTACCGTGTTACACTGTATACGTAGTGTGACCTGCAGAACATCTTCATACCCAAGCGTAGATACTCTAACTAACCATTTCATCCATTAAAAATCTCCACGACCACCAGCATGTCGTTTAGGGAATGATTATTGTAAACCTCAGAAAAAACCTAGAACACACCACTGCCATGAAGTCTTATGCAAAGGTCATTAGGTCATTTAGATAGTATGTTATTTAGAAAGATGCCAGGTTCATTTGTTCACCTGGCATCCTGTAGTTTATATAGTTTTAATGTATAGATTACTTATTATGTATTTGTTGGATACTATGCTGAGTCTATGTTCATTGTTTACCTGTGATCCTAGTTTACTGAGACACTACACTGTCTCTCTACATTCTATGTATATGTAACGGTTGATCTGTGTTGTGTTGTGGATTAATGCAGTTCCAGACCACTTCTCTCTTTGTTGACAGTTTATTCTGGTAAGAATACACAAGTCTCTGGTCAGACACTTATTTTGGTGTAACACACCCAAGCCTCGGCACGTCTACAACAGAATTAGCAGCAGTTTGTTGTTTTTGAATATTGATTGAATATTTTATTAGGCAAAAAATGTAAAACAGCATAAAAGTCCTTGCGGACTTGTTTCCAATGAGGGCCTTGGTATTCAAATGTACAAGAACAGGGGGGGGGAGGGTCTGCTGTCTAACGGGAAAATGGTACTACCTCCTCATTTGGCCTCCTGAAAGGTGATTTTTTAAGGCTCTTTTAAATGAGCCCAGCGAACTGCATTTTTTGAGGGATGGAGTTAGATTATTCCAATCCTGGGTGGCAGTGCTGTAGAAGGAGAATTTGCCCATGTTTGTTTTATGGGTGGGTGGTACCAAATTGTTGTTAACGCTCCCTCTGGTATTGTGACTGTGGGTGTCGCTAACCTTTTGGAGGTATTTACTCAGATATGCGGGAATAGGGGGCATATCGGGCAAATTTGCATTTACAATTTTGAAGGCCAGTCCCATTTTTAGTTGTTTAACCCTGTCTTCCACCCTGAGCAGCCTAGGCTGGCAAAATGGGTGGGAGAAAGGTGGGTCATGGGCCCCAATCCGAGGAGTAGCCGAATCAGTTTGTTTTGGGAGGTTTGAAGCTTAGTCTTCAGTGACACTGAGGTGTTGGAGTACCAGGAGGTGCAAGCATAGTCAAAAAGTGTATTAACCCTGAGAGGGTCCTGAGGGCCTGAGGGTTGACAAAAGAGGAAACTCTGCCCATAAATTTGGTTCTCTGGTTTACTCTTTTGACCACCTTTGTAGCCATGCTTTCACCTGTCAGGTATTTGTCAAGAACACAACCCAAATAGGTAATCTCTTCTTTGCTAGAGATAATTGTGTCATTGACTTGTTGTAAACCATATACCGTTTGCTATGTCAAAATGACTGAATACATGTACAAAGCATCACTATTTCATGTAGGTACATTTAGCATGTTTAGAACAACCAGTATTCATCACGGTATTCACAGTAAACATACAGACTCTTGCTAAGGAACACATCTTACCTTGTTGGGCAAATCTCATTTAGACTGCTGGCACCGCTTTAACATGGACACCTGTTAATGAATGAGATGCCGCACACTAACCAATAAGAAATGCCCTTACTTAAGGAGCCAGTGGATCCCACTAAACTGTTAATTATGTGTTTACCTTGTTTACTGTAAGTCACTCTGGATAAAGAGTGTCTGATAAATGAATACATTATAAATAGTTTTGTGTTTCCAACAACAGGTCCTTCAGGAAAGCTATGAAGGAAGGAGGAGTCACTCGAGTGAACCTAGAAGGAAGTACGTTGGAACCAGGGGCGGACTTACCGTTGGGCTAGGGTGGGCTGCAGCCCACGGTCCTCCAACTGGGGGGGCCTCCGATTTTTTGGGTGAAAAAAATAATATATATATATATATTATTATTATTATTATTTATTTATTTTTATGATCAAAACATTTTTTTATGATCAAATTGTAAAGTATTGCAATCCAATTCAAGTGAGATTTGTGTTTAGTTATTGTATATATTTTTTTATATGGTTAAAACATCGAGAGCCTCTGCTATCCACACTGTCACTGACACTGAAGTCCTGAAGTGCCTGTAGCGGCTGTCAAAGCCTGATCCGGTCTAAAGCCCGCCTACTGTATCCAGTATTTTCCACACACACACATACACACACACACACACATACATGCACACACCACTTCCGTATCCGCTCTAGCCCCACCCAGGCATCAGCAACTTGCTCCATTGGCTAGATCCCAGTCCAGCCAATGAAGATGCGCAGATTACGCAAGGGGACAGGCCCGGAGGTGAGGTCAGCTGTTTACCTGTCATCCTGGCACGACATCTGTCTGTCAGTGTTCTGTTGTGATTGTGACCTTGTTGTGATCATCATCACCATGGCGGATAACAGGAGGTTGTTTGACAGTGGAGCACAAAAAATAAAAAATAAAATTGAAAAAGAAGAGCGTAGAAAGGAGACACTGAGCAAAATGAAGAAACTCACAGGATTCTTCAAACCAGTTACAGCGTCTGCTGTGACACAAAATGAAGCCCCAGACCCCAATAACTCTAGTGAAGAGGAGGTAGAACTGCTGGGAACAACAACAAGTCCCAGTGCTCCCAATGAGCAGGTTGGTGCCTTGCATGGTTTGTTTTGGTCGGGTGCGGACGGTGTTTGTGACTGAATGTGTGTGTTTGAATGAATAGGTTAAAGGAGAAATCCGGACATTTTAAGTGTTATATTTGATGTGTAGTTACTCACTCACCGAGTTATGAAGTGGCGTTGAGTTTTTCTCGCGTGAAATCTCGCGTCTCGCGAGATTTCCCGAGGAGCGCAGTGAGCCGAGGACGGGAAATCTCGCGAGACGCGAGATTTCACACGAGAGGAAAACATTCACGTCGCTGACCATGAACGCCAGCTCGTGAGTGATAAACAGTGCATGTGAAAGTATCAGGAGACACCATGAGGAGGATTTGTGGAAAAAAAAAGAAGTTTGGAGCTGTGGAATTAGGCGATTTTCACTAAGACACGCGCCTCCCACTATGCCAATACTGGGGGTCGACCAGACTCACAGACAGGGGAATCGCTGGAAAAACTCAACGCCACTTCATAACTCGGTGAGTGAGTAACTACACATCAATGATAACACTTAAAATGTCCGGATTTCTCCTTTAATGTAGCTTAAATAATAACGCACAATAAAGCGCTTTGGATATAAGCGCTATACTATATAAATGCCCCATTTATCATTTACCATTTAGGTGGGGGTGAACCTAGATGGAAGAGGCTTCTGAGCCAGGGCCCTCATATACCCAGTCACCACAGTCTGAAGCAGAGGGTCGGGCACCAGCAGCAGCGCAAGAAGTTACATTGCCTGTTGCCCAGCCGGCCCAAACAACGGAGGATTCCTACAACAGTGATCCTGCTCGTTGGGGTGAAGTTGATGACAGAGTTCAATCATACTGGATAAAGATGGGGCCCGAGTCATGTCAAAATAAGGATGTGGACACATACTGGACAGATGTACTGAGGAGAGTAGTGGTAGTTGTCAGATTGTTGTCAGAGCGGGGAATGCCTTTCCGGGGCAAAAGTGAAATAATTGGCAGGCCTGACAATGGAAATTACTTGGGCAATAAGTGAGTTTGACCCATTTTTTAAGTCACACATAGAAAAATATGGTAATGCTGGATCAGGTACCCCCTCTTATCTTTTCTCGACCATATGTGAATAATTTATTCAGCTGATGGGTGATCGGGTGCTGTCAGATATTATCAGTGAAGTTAAAATGGCCAAATACTTCTCAATTAGCGTTGATTCAACCCCCGATGTTTCACACACGGATCAGCTCACGTTCATTTTACGTTATGTGTCACCCGAAGGCGACATTTATGAACGCTTCTTAAATTTTCTACACACAGGGGAGGCTCTGTGTGAGTCCGTGATCACTGTTTTAGAGGAGATGGATATTGACATAGGCAATTGCAGGGGACAATGCTACGATAATGCTGCAAATATGTCCGGAGTTTATAAAGATTTACAAGCTCGCATCAAAGAGATAAATCCACTAATTGAATGGGTAGCGCAGCGCACACACTGAATCTGGTTGGTGTCAGCAGCGTCAACTGCTGCTTAGAGACAGCAGATTTTTTCAGCTTTGTGCAAAATGTGTTCAACTTCTGTTCCAAGTCAACAGCTAGATGGACAGTTGTAACTGCAGGATTACAGGCCAATGAAAACAAACGCATTGAAACACTGAAATCTCTCTCTGACACCAGATGGGCTGCACACGCACAAGCGACACAGGCACTGTGCAGAAATTATGTAAATATTCAAGACTCACTTAAGAGCATTGCTGATAACGACAAACAAAACCCTCCAACTCGAAAAGAAGCAATGTCACTTTACAAAAAAATGAACAAACTCGAGGTTGCTTTTCTGTGTAATATGTGGAATTGTATTATCCAGCGTTTTCGGACTACAAGTGAGGCTCTACAGGTTGTGCGTCTGGACCTGTGTAATGCAGTTGATTTAGTCCGATCGTTGAGGGGTTATGTTGCAGGCTTGCGAGATAACTTTGATGTGTTTGAGGCCCAAGCTAAAATGATGTCTCCAACAGTCTCAACACTTTACAAAGCAGACATAGATAGACAAAGAAAACGTACAGTTCAGGTGGATGAGTCCACAGCACATGAGGTTAACTTATCAGGCAGAGAAAAGTTCTCCTCTGGTGTATATTTGTAGGTTATGGATAGGTTAATTGCAGAACTAGATCGCAGGTATAAGTCATATAATGACCTCAGCAACACTTTTGGCTTCCTGAACAATATCGCTGCTCTGTCTGCACAAGAGCTGCGCAATAAAGCAGCTAATCTCCAGAGGAGATATTTAACCGACTTAGAGTTAAACTTTGTGGAAGAGGTTGTCCAATACAAAGAATACATCAGCAGTGATGATACTTCTTCTGCAATAGAGCTTTTCCAGTCCCTGAGGAAAACAAATCTGCAGTCCTACTTCCCAAATGTGGACATTGCTTTTAGGCTTTACCTGACATTACCTGTGACTAATGCAAGTGGTGAGCGCAGTTTCTCTAAGCTGGCACTAATAAAGAGTAGACTGAGATCCACAATGGGACAGTACAGGCTAAATAGTCTGACTCTAATGTCATTCGAGAGTGACGTCCTCCGCAAATTGGATTTTACTGACCTGATTAAGGACTTTTCTGCCAAGAAATCCAGAAGACACAACATCTAAAATGTAAGCATCATACAGAATACAGTTCATATTTCACAGATGTCGTGTTCATCATGTAGAGTGTTTCTGTATTGCCTTTGTATGGGATATTATAGCGTACAGTTAACAATCCTTGGTCAGTGATGGTTTGTGTGTTGTGTCCTGTATGCAAACAGAAAAAAAGAGAATATACTGGATCACTACTTGTTAGGGTTGAACACACAGCTTGCTTAAGCTTATACTGTATGGATCACTTGTTATTGTGTTTGTAACGCAGCTTGCTTTTGCTTACACTTGCTTACACACGGATTGGATCACTAACTGTGTTCTTGATATTAAGAAGCATAAAATAAAGCTTTCAATTTGCACAGTGCATACTCTTTCTTTATTGCTCATCTCTGTTATGCTCATCTCTGTTACAGTGATTTTTTTTATCAGAGCACATATATAGCACAAGTATTTTGTTGTAAAACACCAAGTGGCTGGCTGCATTCAGCACCATGGACAGCGACTCTATCTGTCTGTCTCCGACGAGCCATTCCACCATTTTGGGTGGAAAACGGAACGCTCGTCCAGTCGTCCTAAAACACACTGCCCCATTTTTTCGCGGATCGTGGCCGCCGGATTAGACCTGGGGCGAGGGTGTTTTAGGGCGACGGCCGACGGTTCTTCTTCTATTGCATTTCTGAATGGAGAGGCGCGATGCGAAACAATCATGACTGATACACATAAAAGAAGAGTAGACCCTTCCCATCACAGCTAATAGAGATTTTTTGCCAGATTTTTTCGCGCCAGTGGGGCCTAGAAAATGACTCTAGCCCACGGGCCTCAACTCCTATAAATCCGG
Source organism: Gymnoscopelus braueri (assembly GCF_963280865.1). Taxonomy (NCBI): domain Eukaryota; kingdom Metazoa; phylum Chordata; class Actinopteri; order Myctophiformes; family Myctophidae; genus Gymnoscopelus; species Gymnoscopelus braueri. Next base: position 79,527 of record NW_027660705.1, on the reverse strand, counting down.
CACTGGTTGGAACATGAACACAAGCTTCCTCTCCTCCTCTCCTTCACACAGAAGTTTCCTCTCCTTCACACAGGATATGTTAGTGCTCCTCTGACCAAGAGACATTGCCTTCATCTTGTTACTGCACTATTATATACTGTATACTATGCTGGCCAGTCCATAGTAATTGCAGTGGAGAGAAGACCCCCACCTCCAACCCCTGTCACAAAAAAGGGTTGCATAGACATTGACACATGGACTGGAGGGGGACTTTAGAAGAATATCTGTCTGAGGTTTGTTGACAATGACGACAGCTTCTGCAATACAGGGACAAACCAATACATACAGTAGTCCCTTTGTGATATATATATATATATATATATATATATATATATATATATAATACAGGGACACACCAACACATACAGTAGTCCCTTTGTGATATATATATATATATATATATATATATATATATATATATATATATATATATATATATATATATATATATATATATATATATATATATAATACAGGGACACACCAACACATACAGTAGTCCCTTTGTGATATATATATATATATATATATATATATATATATATATATATATATATATATATATATATATATAATACAGGGACACACCAATACATACAGCAGTCCCTTTGTGATATATATATATATATATATATATATATATATATATATATATATATATATATATATATATATATATATATTATATATATATATATATATAATACAGGGACACACCAATACATAATCCCTTTGTGATATACATATATATAGATATAGATATATATATAATACAGGGACAAACCAATACATACAGTAGTCCCTTTGTGATATATATATATATATATATATATATATATATATAGATATAGATATAGATATAGAGATATATATATATATATATATATATATATATATATATATATATATATATATATATATATATATATATATATATATATATATATATATATAATACAGGGACACACCAATACATAGTCCCTTTGTGATATATATATATATATATATATATATATATATATATATATATATATATATATAGATATAGATATAGATATAGATATAATACAGGGACAAACCAATACATAGTCCCTTTGTGATATATATAGATATATAGATATAGATATAGATATAATACAGGGACAAACCAATACATAGTCCCTTTGTGATATATATAGATATATAGATATAGATATAGATATAATACAGGGACAAACCAATACATAGTCCCTTTGTGATATATATATATATATATATAGATATAGATATATATATATAATACAGGGACAAACCAATACATAGTCCCTTTGTGATATATATATATATATATATATATATATATAGATATAGATATATATATAATACAGGGACAAACCAATACATAGTCCCTTTGTGATATGAATGTCAAGTTTGAGGTTGATCGGTCGGACGGTTCTCAAGGTACGCTGGACACACACTCACTCAAAGATTTTGTGAAATTATTGTTGAAGGATTCTGGTAATGTGATGAATACCAATAGTGTGGAATTATTTGAAGCTGAAGTATTGTTGACTAGTTTGTGCATAAAGTACTTTGGTCATTAATGTGTTTGGTCACTAGATGGCAGAGAGTCTCTCACAGCAGATGTCTATTGAAACTGGAGGTCTCTCCACTATTCAAATAATCATAACTCACTGAATTGTAAAGGATTTTGTTTGTTATAAATACCAGACATGTAGATATGTTAAGCTATAGGATACTTGGTTACAGAAAAATGTGGGATTTCATACCAAAATGCTTATATACAGTAGATAGTAGTAATGGTTATAAAACAGAAAAGGTTGTATTCTCCCCATACTTATGACTCAGACATATTTCTTAACACGGTGCCTGTAGAAATATGGTGGTGATGTTGACAACATACGATCCAGTTCAAACTGACCATTCTGTAAGACGAGGTTTGGCCATATAAATAGATGGAAATGTCCTCATTTCTCAGTTTCCTTAATTTTAGATTAAATTCAGTCATTGGCTAGCAACGACATGGCAATAGTTTGTGATTCATAATGCCCATTTATTTTATATATATATAAGTATTACATTTATTTTGGCATGTCTGCCCTGACAATCTTACTGTAGATTGAGAACACACACACACACACACACACACACACACACACACACACACACACACACACACACACACACACACACACACACACACACACACACACACACACACACAAATGTCAGCTATTTCCATGAACACATGAGTACAGCAGAAATAGAAGGGTATTTTAAAAAGGAAGACAGAGATTAAATGTTGTTCCTCATGGAGGAATGTCCTTTTATCAGACCAGTCTCCATGTGGAGGTCTGAGCACAGGAACTGTCCTCCTAAACAGGTCTTCAATTCTTTACATAGTGATGTGTATTTAAACAAATAAAACACACAACATGCAACCATGTTTCATGAAAGCTGTCTAAAATTCATTGAGTGCTGATGTTGTTTTTGTTTTCACACTGAGGAGGCATAAGAAATACGTAGAACAACATTATTAAAGGACTAGTCTGCATTTTATAGATAAAACCATTAAGACTTGCCTTCATTTACTTCATCCACTTTGTGTCCTGAGTAGAGAAGAAAAGGTGTTACTTCAACGTTGTTACAGTCAAATTAGGAAATCAACACCTCCTCACTTTTCTGTGAGGAGACTACCCAGATGTTGGCAGTCAGATATACCAGCCACTGGAAGCTCACTTCACAATTCTGTCTGTTTTAATACTGTAATTGTGTGTGTGTGTGTGTGTGTGTGTGTGTGTGTGTGTGTGTGTGTGTGTGTGTGTGTGTGTGTGTGTGTGTGTGTGTGTGTGTGTGTGTGTGAAAAAAGAGGATAACCACAATTCACAGTCTCTGGTGTGTCTGTTTCTCTTCTGTTACTACCTGTCTATTGTTAGTTATTCTATTATTTTGACTGCTAGTTCTTATTTGTTTTCAGACATTTCAGACACCATTTTCAAACCTTTTTCTCCTTCATTTGTCTCAGTGTTTCACAGTGTCACTTCTGTTTTGTATTTTTTGTGTTATGTTTTTTTGTTTATGAAACAATTGACCTAATCCCCCCCTCTCTCATATCTATATCCAGGCGACCACCTCTGACAAGAATGTTGCATCACAATGAAAGGTTCATTTGAACAACGGCAACACCCTTCTTTTAGAATATATGTGTTCCCCATTCATCAGTCGCGTAACGAGGCAACAGTATGCCCCGACACGAGGTGGTCACAGCGGGCCCTCATGAACGCGCGGACTGCGCGCACTCGCTGCGAACATTTTGCGGTTATTAGTGGTTTCTAATACTTTTTTTCGCGGGTTTGTGACGGATTTCGGGTACATAAACAACGGTTTTGTAACAATGTTAAGGGGCACACCCAGGTTTTTTTGTTTTTGTTTTTATATTTATTATAATTTTTTTCTGTGTGGGGAGGTGCCCCTAACGTCATGGGCCCCAACGCAACCGCGTTGTCTGCGTGACGGTAGTGACGCCCCTGCCATTCATCAGCGACAAGGTTCACTTGTCACTGATTTTCAACACCTTTTTTTTTAAGAAACCTATGATTATCGGGGGCAGTGCCTTCCATAATTATGACAGTTGTACCGTTGAAATAACAAAAGCAGCATCTGAAATGAGCTTTGAAAAGTCTCATTTGATCGCTCATCAATCCATCAGACCGTCACTGATTGACCAATGACCACACAGACTGTTTGCCCAGGAACCTTCTTTTAGAATACATTTCCCCATGCTTTATTAGTTAGAGCTCATTTAAAGCAGCACTATAACTTTTTAGGGTTAAGTCAATTGTATTTATAGCACTTTTCACAGAGAGAACTCACAAAGTGCTTTACATACAACAGAAATAAAAACAGCAAGAAACATTCAAATGATTAGAAACAACAAAAACACAAAACTTTTCATCCTGGCATTTGCCAAGACACCAAGGCAGAACTGCCAGTCAAAGCAAAGACTGGCCAATCACAGTTCACAGTTCAGTCAATTACCACCGCTTGCAATCTATACCAAAACCATTCCTACCACTTGTACAGAAGGTTGTTGATTCAGAAGCTGTTTCTTATATTTAGGCGGGCCCTATCTTACCTTACGCCTTACCCCTTATACCTAAATATTTTAGGCATTTTGAACTATTTTGAAAACATTGTATAATTGTGAAAATAGCTTTTAATAGTTTTCTGAACACTGGTATCTGCATTGTAGATAATCAGGAACAATTTCCAGCCAATTTGCCGGATACCAAAAGAAGCATTTCAATGTACATTAAAGCTCACGTCACACCAGTGAGTCATCAAAATCCATAAGAGAGCGGGCAGAAGTTGTTTATTCCCTATCAGGGCTACTTTTGCTCAAAGATCAATTCCTTTGCATTCATGTTATTATTGTGTGTATGTGTGTTTCAGATTCATCCGTTACCTGAAGAGCTACAACAACCCCAACCTGACGGTAGCGTTTAACTCGGAGAGGAGTATAGAGGATGAGATGGACACCAGATTAGTCAGCTACATTGATTGATTGATTGATGTACTTTATTTAGTAAGACATGAGAACATCAGTACATGGAAGTACAAATTCACAATACAAGGTCTACTAAACTGGAAGACTCATTAAGCACTGAGCTTGTTTAAGATGAGATCCCCATGCACACAAATCATGATGACATATAAGAGACAGACAGATATACAAACTACTATACAGAACATAATACAATCAGCTTACAGGTTACTGGTATGAAGAGTGAAAAATATGTACAAGAGAAGAAAAATAAAAGGGGGGGGGTCATAATGTTTGTCATAATATTTGTCTACATCTCCCTGGCTCTCGGTCACATCCAAAGCCTCAGGCGACTGATGGTGAGACTCTGCCAAGTTATGACTCACTGGCTTAACGGCAGCCATAAAAAAACTGTTATAGTACAGCGATGGTTGCCACCACACACAAGCTGAACGAACACAGTCGCAAAGCGAGTGTGGTTCGCTCAGCCAAAATCTATCACTTGCGTTTCAAATCGTATCCTTTGATTGGCTGGTGATATATGATATAGCTGACACAAGGTATAAACATACTTGTGTGGATTACGGAGACATTTAAATGAAATCTTGATCAGGGATGTGTGCTGTGCACTTCTGTTGTAGTGTTGAGGATTTATTTGTGTTTGTCCGTGCGACCGGCCAGGCATGTTCCAAACAGTGCTAGGCCAATAAGGCTACATGTGCCAGTGCATTTCAATTCCAAAAATATAGAAAAACTAACATTTCTATATGACTGACTGGCCATCAAAACTGAAAGCATCAAGAGGACTCAGTCAGGAGCTCAGGACACAAAACACATTCAAACTGAAAATAATCAAATATGTAATAGAGAAAAAAAATAAAAGGGGGGGGGTCATAATGTTTGTCATAATATTTGTCTACATCTCCCTGGCTCTCGGTCACATCCAAAGCCTCAGGCGACTGATGGTGAGACTCTGCCAAGTTATGACTCACTGGCTTAACGGCAGCCATAAAAAAACTGTTATAGTACAGCGATGGTTGCCACCACACACAAGCTGAACGAACACAGTCGCAAAGCGAGTGTGGTTCGCTCAGCCAAAATCTATCACTTGCGTTTCAAATCGTATCCTTTGATTGGCTGGTGATATATGATATAGCTGACACAAGGTATAAACATACTTGTGTGGATTACGGAGAAATTTAAATGAAATCTTGATCAGGGATGTGTGCTGTGCACTTCTGTTGCAGTGTTGAGGATTTATTTGTGTTTGTCCGTGCGACCGGCCAGGCATGTTCAAACAAGTGGTGCGCGGCCAAGACCGGAGCGGCTTGGAGCGCCACGCGGCCCTCGCTCCCAGTTCGCTCCTACCTTTTTATAAACCTGTTAAGTTAAAAATCGTCCCGCTCCACTCCCCCCTCCGCTCCAGCTCCGCTCCGCTCACATGCTCTGCTGTACACACATAAATGGTTGGACTTACCTTCTAGAAGTGGTCATGTTAGAATGACCCACAGCACTGGTTTGAATTTAGTTGACCCTTTATGTGGTCCTATCTCCCTCTAACTAAGAGATGGTTCAGTTGAGTGACGGAGAACAAGACAACACCAAGTTCTGAAGTTTATTACAGACATAGAGAATATATACAGCACTGGACACATGACGTGACCAGAAGATATAAGACTTGGAAAAGAACAGAATGAGTACAGAATTGATATTGTGTTTATTTTACTGTTTACTGTATTTCTTTTACCAAAATCAATTCAAACGTGCATCTGGTATCATTGTGCACATTGACGTCAGTCTATCTGATAAAGTAGTTGATGGTCATGGGGTCAAGTGTATCAACATGTGCTTACGCAGATGAGGGTGAATCAACACATTTACCCAGTCAAGCAGATACATGTCAGCCCTATAATCATATAATCATAACAGCACAGCACACATAAACAAAGGGCCCACGGTCACTCACTACATTAGAAACATGGAAGGTAGTCTCTGTGATATTAGATCATTATTATGCGAGTTTAAACCAGGGGTTCTCAAAGTGGGTCAAAAGTCCAGGGGTGCCGCAGAATACTTTGATAATTATTTGGAATTGATCAATATTACTACAGTTTAACCACTAACCCTAAAGTCTCTATACTTGAGATGCTTGGTGGGTTCTTTTTCAATCTACACCAAATCTCTTCGCCAAAAATAGCAGATCTACAAGCTCACAATGTGACACGTTGTGAGCTTGTAGATCTGCTATTTTTGGTCAACGTTCCCACCAGAATAGGGATGCTGGGGTTCAAGTGGTTAAACGCTATAAAAGTATAAAGATATTTTCAATCTGTCCTATAATGGAAATGGATATTCTCTCAAGTTTTCCATATGACATAAACTGTATCTTAGGGGGAAAGATTTAACAATGAAGTACCATAATTAATATGACATACTATAATGTAAGGTGCTTTAAAGTAACAATGTAAGTCTGGGGTGCCCTGTATGAAAACGTTATTTACTATCTATTCGTTATTACAGTTGTTTGGGTGATAAATAGTACCTTTATTAGGATTAGGATAAACACCTTGAGAAACACCATCTCATTTTCGAGGGGGTCCGTAAATATATTGTCCGTAATATACTGTATGTTATGATTAATTAAACTACTTTAATATGTATACGGGATCAACCTGCTTGTTATTGTATTATTATTTATTTAAATAAAGATAAATGAACATTGCACAAACAGTACTACTACTTGACTCAGGTTCATTTACATGTAGTTATGGTGGCCTGGCTACTGTATTCAGCCACTAGAGAGTGCTGTTATTCAAGGAGTGTCAGTCACTCTGTCGCTCCAGTGTGTGTTATTGTTATTCAACTAGGACGCGCTGTTATTGGCTAGTAGTCACTTATTTTATTGTTATTCAACTAGGACGCGCTGTTATTGGCTAGTAGTCACTTATTTTTATTGTTATTCAACTAGGACGCGCTGTTATTGGCTAGTAGTCACTTATTTTATTGTTATTCAACTAGGACGCGCTGTTATTGGCTAGTCACTTATTTTATTGTTATTCAACTAGGACGTTAAAATATGGTTAAATCACATTTTAACCCCCCCCCCAATGGTTTACAACGCACTTTAAGGATACATGGATTTATGTTTGTTAATTTACAATATGAATTGAAGGATGTTGTAACATAACTGTCTAATTTGTACGATCCTCCACAGTTGGGGATGATTGTAAAACCTATAAAAAAGAGAATGTATTATGTATGTATATGTATGTATGTATGTATGTATATGTATGTATATGTATGTATGTATGTATAAGTATGTATATGTATGTATATGTATGTATATATATGTATGTGTATGTATGTATGTATGTCCATTATGTATTATGTACATGCATTTCAACTTGCTCTGATGATGGCCTTAATTACGTCAAAATGCAACAGATAAACAATGATAAACTGAGTCCCTGTCGTGCACGTTTATTTTGGAGTGCCAAAATGCTCACTGCTATTTTCAAAAGATTTTTATACATTTGAAAACTTGAAATGGGACATTCTGCATAATGAGTACTTTTACTTTTGGTACTTTAACTACATTTTGATGCCAAAACCTTTGTACTTTTACTCAAGTACATTTTAAATTCCGGACTTTTACTTGTAACTGAGTATTTCCATATTGCAGTATTGATACTTTTACTTAAGTAAAACATTTGAGTACTTTTTCCACCATTGGGCTTTTGCTACTGAGACAAGTCAAGTCTGTTCAAAGCAGATAAACTGCTGTTTGGCTGCCATCTAGTGTTCACCAGCAGACATGTGTCTGAAGATTATTATGGACGCTATAAATCAGTTGTTCTCAGTGGTGGAAAAAGTACTCAAATGTTTCACTTAAGTAAAAGTATCAATACTGCAATGTAGAAGTACTCTGTTACATGTAAAAGGCCTAGCTGTGTTCAAAATGTTACTTGAGTAAAAGTACAAAAGTGTTGGCATCAAAATATACTTTAAGTACCAAAAGTAAAACTACTAACATGTTTGAAAATAGCAGATCTACAAGCCCACAACGCATCACCTCGAGACGCGTTGTGAGCTTGTAGATCTGCTATTTTCAAATAGCCTTGGTATAAAATAGGGCTAAAGTGGTTAATGTATGTTTTATAATATCATAATTTATATCTGAAAAGTAACTAGTAACTAAAGTTGTCAAATAATTGTAGTGGAGTAAAAGCACTATTTGCCTCTGAGATGTAGTGGAGTAGAAGTAAAAGTACTGAACACTGGAAATACTCAAGGAAGGTAAAAAATACCTCAAAATTGCACAGTACTTAAGTAAATGTACTTTAATTTTCCACCACTGCGGCTATTGATAGAGCATAATATCTATGCCCTACTTGGAAATGAGTTTTTTATTTTTTTACAGAAAATAATATTTGATTTTATGAGTGTGGTCACTGATATTATCATAATGTAACATAGTCTAAAGCCACATTTATATTCATAAAACATATCCACTTAATTACTAGAAGGAAAAATGAAATAAAAGTGCGTTCCTCAGATGATGATGATGATTATAATTGGTTTGTTTTTGACTCTTTATTGTCCTAAAATACAGATTCAGTTTTTTTTATTATTTATTCCTCGGCAACGAGCATGTTAATATAACAACACCAACAAGTAAAAAAATCAAGTTAGTCATTTCATATCACATCACATTCTAATGTAAAGCAACACACCTGTCTGGTAGATAGGTACAGGCTGCCCTCTAGTGGCACAAAACTAAAACTACAACATAGTGATCAGTGAAAATAAAGGTTTATAAAGGTTTTACTCTATAAATCTATAAATATAGATTGAGGCGTTGTGAGCGTTTTGAAAATGTTTGCCTCTTTCTTATATTATTTGACAATTTGGCCAATTAATATTTGACCAGTTTTTATAGTTTGTAGATTACTTTTGATGCAGTGATGGTGCTTTTCTTTTCTCTATTAAAAAGGTCTTAAAGGTCCTTAAATTGTCACTTCACTGACATCTGGGGACCCCCACCCCCCCTCAAAAAAAAAAAACCCTGAGGGTCCCGACCCACAGGTTGAGAACCACTGCGCTAGGATGCAGGGAGGGGAGGGGCTATTTTAGTTCTCTGATTGTCGCCCCTCCCCCCCTCTCTCACACACACACACCTGTACCAGCAAACACAAATGATTGTTACAAAGAACTGCTATGATTGGAAGTAAAAACACTTTATAGTGAAATAAACAACTGATAATGTAATATTACTCTACATGGAGGCTGAGTTATCAGTGTTTTTAATGTAATATTACTCTACATGGAGGCTGAGTTATCAGTGTTTTTACCGCTGTGTGCCTTCCACTCCGACATCTCACCACTCCGACTAGTGGCTTCCGCGTGCGGTTAGGGTTAGGGTTAGGGTTAGGTATAGGGTTAGTAACCGTCGGAAAGGCGACATGTCGGAAAGCCGACATGTAACCGTTTTTACCAGGCTGGTGAAACACACTGTGTGACCAGACTATGGAAACATTACCTCCATCCACACCAAGGTGAGTTCTCTACAGGTTTGTTAGCTACTGAGCTTAGCTTATGAACTGCTCAGCATTAAGGAATTGATGAAATTGTGTGTAATTTCACTTTTATTTGACTTGGTAAAAAGCAGTGGTAGAAAAAAGTATTCAAATGTTTTACTTAAGTAAAAGTATCAATACTGTAGTGTAGAAGTACTCTGTTACAGGTTAATGTCCGAAATTCTAAATGTACTTGAGTAAAAGTACAAAAGTATTGGTATCAAAATGTACTTAAAATACCAGAAGTAAAAGTACAAAAATGTTTTAAAATAGCAGATCTGCTATTTTCAAATAGCCTAGGTATGAAATAGGGCTAAGTGGTTAATGTATGTTTTACAATCATTTATATATGCAAAGTAACTAGTAACTAAAATTTTAAAATAATTGTAGTGGAGTAAAAGTATAATATTTGCCGCTGAGATGTAGTGGAGTAGAAGTAAAAGTATAGACAATTGGAAATAGACAATTGGACAATTGGAATAGACAATAAGTAAAAGTACCTCAAAAGTACAGTACCTGAGTAAATTTACTTTACACCACTGGTAAAAAGCAACAACTGGTCAGGATGAAGCATTGCTGTGTGATGTGAAGTGAATATGAGTTGTTTGTTTTAGCCCTGAAACATGACTGTCATATCATGACAGTCATGGATGAACTTCAACCTGGTGTTTGCACTTCGTCCATTACGGCCCGCACATCTACATAAACGTTCAGATTTCAAATATAAAGTGCTTACCTCATGGCCACGGATATTACAATTATGTGCGGGCTCTCAAAAATACCGGTGTCTTCCGTATTGTTTAATAAGAAGTATTTAATCCGATCGGTGCCCGTTTTCTCCGTCTTTTTTGCCATTTGCTTTAAATAACGCTAACCTATCGGTTGGGAGGTGTATTGCACTCTGCTACATTATAACTCTATGAGGAAAATGGCCACCGATCGGATTAAAATGCTTTTTATTGAACAATACGGAAAATACGGGTACTTCTAAGGCCCCGTACATCATTTTTACATCCATGGCCATGAGGTCAGCACTTTATATTTAAAATATGAACGTTTAAGTAGATGCATGGGCTGTACATGAAAAAGTGCAAACACCAGGTTGAAGTTCATCCATGACGGCCGTGATGCTGACAAAGGCTATGCAGGGCTAGAGTAAGTGGTGTAAAGTATAACTAAGTACATGTACTCAAGTACTGTACTTGAGTACAATTTTGAGGTACTTTTACTTTACTGGAGTACTTCCAATTTCAGTACTTCTACTTCTACTCCACTACATCTCAGAGGCAGATATTGAAATTTTACTACATTTATTTGAAAACTTTAGTTACTTTGTAGATTTTGATTATTATTACAAAACATATATTAACCACTTCAGCTCTGTATACATTTTGGCCATTTGAAAATAGCCGATCTACAAGCTCACAATGCATTGTGAGCTTGTAGATCTGCTATTTTCAAAAGTTTTTTTTGCATTTGAAAACTTGAAATGGGACATTCTGCACGAGTACATTTACTTTTGGTACTTTAAGTACAATTTGATGCCAATACTTTTGTACTTTAAGTAAATTTAAATCCCGGACTTTTACTTGTAACAGAGTATTTCTTTATTGCAGTATTGATACTTTTACTTAAGTAAAACATGTGAGTACTTTTTCCACCACTGGTCTACATCAAGGGTTCCCAAAGGTTTCAGGCCGTAACCCCCCAAAATAATCCTATTTTAACTGGTGACCTTTGACCTTCACCCTGACAAGCACTTTGAATGGTAGGAGGCAGTTGAGGCATTAAGTTTAGTTTGACTCGGTTCCACAGATAAATATTGTGAAAATCAACGAGCTTGTAGATCGGCTATTTTCAAAATGTTTGATTCTTTTGTTTTTATAGTATAGTTGGTTACTTTTGACGCAGTAATGGTCTTATTAGTTCATTTTTATTTCTCATTTTAGAGGTATTAAAAAGGTCTTAAAAGTCCTTAAATTGTAACTTTAGAGAATGTGCAGATACCCTCATAACCTGTATAGTAACACTTATACTGTATGTTGGATTGTTTACTGTTGAGTGAGATAATAATGTTGCACATTAAGCTAATCGTCTAGGGACCCCCAGAATTATTTGGGGGACCCCACCCCCCTGGGGGTCCTGACCTGCAGTTAGGGAACCATTGTTCTACTACTCAATGCTCAATCTAGGCATTAGACTTGCATTTGGTAACTGCTGTTCTACTGTAATGGCAGTAAGTTTGGCATCATTTAAAGTAATACAAACATTTAAGAAAAGAAAATGCTGTATTTAAATGTGTGTGTATATGTATGTATGTATATATATATTTTTAGTATATTTATATTTTTAGTAGAGTGAAATAAGAGCGTACCAAATGCATGTGTGTTATCAAGTACAGAGGGTTTAAGTCGTACTGGATTTGACGCTCAACAATAAGCTAATTCATCCTTGTGGATGACGGAGGACACTTTCACAATAAATTAAAACTCTGCGATAACAATTATTGTGAGCGTTTTTAATGATGTGATGTGAACGATTATCGCCCCATCCCTAGTTGTGACAGGATACAGTATACGTATTGCCTCACTTCACTGGCTCTCTGTCAATTTTAGAATAGATTTTAAGGTCCTTTTGTATTTGCTTTTAAATCTTTAAACAGGCGAGTATAGCTCTGGTATAGCTCTAGTGTAGCTCTAGTGTAGCTCTAGTATAGCTCTAGTGTAGCTCTAGTATAGCTCTAGTATATAGCTCTAGTATATAGCTCTAGTATATAGCTCTAGTATAGCTCTAGTATAGCTCTAGTATAGCTCTAGAATAGCTCTAGTATAGCCCTAGTATAACTCTAGTATAGCTCTAGTCTAGCTCTAGTATAGCTCTAGTATAGCTCTAGTATATAGCTCTAGTATAGCTCTAGTATAGCTCTAGTATAGCTCTAGTCTAGCTCTAGTCTAGCTCTAGTCTAGCTCTAGTATAGCTCTAGTATATAGCTCTAGTATATAGCTCTAGTATACCTCTAGTATAGCTCTAGTATATAGCTCTAGTATAGCTCTAGTATAACTCTAGTATAACTCTAGTATACCTCTAGTATATAGCTCTAGTATAACTGTAGTATAGCTCTAGTATAGCTCTAGTATATAGCTCTAGTATAGCTCTAGTATAGCTCTAGTATAACTCTAGTATAGCTCTAGTATATAGCTCTGGTAAAGCTCTAGTATAGCTCTAGTATAGCTCTAGTATAACTCCAGTATAGCTCTAGTATATAGCTCTAGTATAGCTCTAGTAAAGCTCTAGTATAGCTCTAGTATAGCTCTAGTATATAGCTCTAGTATAGCTCTATTATAGCTCTAGTATAGCTCTAGTCTAGCTCTAGTATATAGCTCTAGTATATAGCTCTAGTATAGATCTAGTAAAGCTCTAGTATAGCTCTAGTATATAGCTCTAGTATAGCTCTAGTATAGCCCTAGTATAGCTCTAGTCTAGCTCTAGTCTAGCTCTAGTCTAGCTCTAGTATAGCTCTAGTATAGCTCTAGTATATAGCTCTAGTATAGCTCTAGTATAGCTCTAGTATAGCTCTAGTATAGTTAGTTAGTTATTTATTTATTTCAGTCATGATTTTCAACAAAACAGTTGAACATACAGTACAACTTTTTAAACAAAACAGTTGAACATAGAGTACAACTTAGTCAACAAGACTAATTGACCGAAAAGGTATGGGCTGAAGCCGAAGCTTATTTTGCCCACCTTTTTACCATTTAAAATAAATGATCAAAGTAGCATAAGAGCAAACAAAAGAAAATGAACAAACACAGAGCTTCAAATATTACATTTCAGAACAGACGAAACAAAAAGAAACAACAATTCGATTAGTATAGCTCTAGTATAGCTCTAGAATAGCTCTAGAATAGCTCTAGTATAGCTCTAGTATAGCTCTAGTTTAGCTCTAGTTTAGCTCTAGTATAGCTCTAGAGTAGCTCTAGTATAGCTCTAGTATAGCTCTTGTAAAGCTCTAGTTTAGCTCTAGTATAGCTCTAGTATAGCTCTATAGCTCTAGTATAGCTCTAGAATAGCTCTAGTGTAGCTCTAGTATAGCTCTAGTATAGCTCTACTATAGCTCTAGTATAGCTCTAGTATAGCTCTAGTATAGCTCTAGTATAGCTCTAGTATAGCTCTAGTATAGCTCTAGTATAGCTCAGAATAGCTCTAGTATAGCTCTAGTATAGAGCTCTAGTATAGCTCTAGTATAGCTCTAGAATAGCTCTAGTATAGCTCTATTATAGAACTCTAGTATAGCTCTAGTATAGCTCTAGTATAGCTCCTTATAGCTCTAGTATAGCTCTAGTATAGCTCTAGTATAGCTCTACTATAGCTCTACTATAGCTCTACTATAGCTCCATTAGAGCTCTAGTAGACTAGAGCTCTAGTAGAGCTCTAGTAGAGCTCTAGTATAGAGCTCTAGTATAGCTCTAGTATATAGCTCTAGTATAGCTCTAGTATATAGCTCTAGTATAGCTCTACTATAGCTCTACTATAGCTCTACTATAGCTCTAGTATAGCTCTAGTATAGCTCTAGTATAGCTCTACTAGAGCTCTAGTAGAGCTCTAGTAGAGCTCTAGTATAGAGCTCTAGTATAAAGCTCTAGTATAGCTCTAGTGTAGCTCTAGTGTAGCTCTAGTGTGGCTCTTGTAGAGCTCTAGTGTAGCTCTAGTAGAGCTCTAGTAGAGCTCTACTTAGCTCTAGTGTAGCTCTAGTGTAGCTCTAGTATAGCTCTAGTGTAGCTCTAGTATAGCTCTAGAATAGCTCTAGTATAACTCTAGAATAGCTCTAGTATAGCTCTAGTATAGCTCTAGTATAGCTCTAGTATTGCTGGACTCAGCAGCCTACAAGGTCACGAATGCCTGTTGCTCACCAACAACCCCAACAGCCTAACCCAAACCTTAGCTTACAAGATGGTGCTCAGGTTAATGTTCAACCAGGCGGAGCCATGATAGACATTTTGAGAAAACAAAATGAAATCACAGAAATATTAATTAAAGAACAAACGTTCTCACTCTTGCCTTCTAGAGAAATTCCTGTTTTTAAAGGTGATCCATTAAGTTAGGTCTCTTTCATTAGTACATTTGAACATTGTGTAGAAAGTAAGACAAGTAACAGCAGAGATCGACTGCTCTTTCTAGAACAGTTTACAGATGGACAACCAAAGACACTTGTGAGAAGCTGCCTTCACATGGATTCCCAAAAAGGCTATGTGAAAGCAAAACGGCTGCTATGCAAACATTTTGGAAATGAGGTTCTTATTGCTGCTACCTATCAGGAAAAAAAATCTGAATTGGGATGCAATCCAATCAGAAGATGGCAAAGCCCTACATAAATACTCACTCTTCTTGAGAACATGCTGCAATGCCATGAGCAATAATGAAATTCTGCAAGACATGAACAATCCTACACACTTAAAATCTGTCTTCTCAAAACTGCCTTTCAAGCACAGAGAGAGGTGGAGGACTGTATCATATGATTACTATGAGCGTACACACCGAAGAGCTAAGTTCCCACAACTTGTAAATGTCATTGAAAGGCAAGCAAACATTGCCATTGATCCCCTCTTTGGAGATATACAAGACACAAAACCGAAAGACAAGAGGACAATCCCTTCTCCCAGAAATTGTAATTTGAAATCAGTACCAGTTTCCTCATACACTAAAATCAACTATAAAAGCAGTTTTGCCACAGTAACAGAATCCTCAGAGCCAAAGTCACAGCCAAGCACAAGCAGCTCTACAGCCATGCAACAGAAAACATGTTTCTTCTGCAAAGGAAACCACAGCACTGTGCAAGGAATTGGATAAGAAAATGCACAAAGACAAAGTTGAGTTCTTTAAAGTAAATGGTTTATGTTTCGGTTGTGTGACTCAGGGTCACATGAGTAAGGACTGTAAAAGACGTATGACTTGTAAAATATGTACAAAGAAGCATCCTACTGTGTTGCACATTGAATTTAAAGATGCAAGTCAAACGAGTCCAAACACCAACAGCATGTCAGTAGGCAGTGCATTAGTCACCATGAAAAGGCCTATCCATACTGGAGCAAAAACTGTCAATTGTTCCTGTGCAAGTTAAGTTGTCAAACTCTAATCAGGTACTTCAAACATACGCTTTCCTTGATCCAGGAAGCACTGGAACCTTCTGTACTGAAGCTTTAAGGAAGCAATTGAATGCCAAAGCGACACCAACTCGAATCCTACTTCGTACTCTAGGACAAGAAAAGGTCATAAGTATTAACAGAATCTGGAAGTGTCAAGTCTTGAAGAAGATAATTTTCTAAAACTGCCACCACTCTATACTCAAACAGAAATTCCTGTAACCAAGGAGCAAATTCCCACTCAGGTTGATGTGTAAGAATGGAGCTACCTAAAAGAGGTTAAGTTGCCATATATTGATGCAGATATTGGACTCCTGATTGGTAATGATGCAGCTAAGTTTATGGAACCTTGGGCAGTAATTAATAGCAAGGGTATTGGGCCCTACGCTGTAAAGACAAGACTTGGATGGGTGGTTAATGGGCTTCTACACGAACCCACAATAAGCCATAAGCAGCCAACCCATATATTCGGCAATCGCATATCAATAATAAATTTGAATGACCTCAATATCCAACAATTCAATTATGATTTCCCAGAAAAGGGTTATGAAGAGAAGGCAGAAATGTCTATGGAAGACAAGAGATTCATGCAAATCATGTCTGACTCTACTGAGATGAAAGATGGTCACTACCAAATAAACCTTCCATTCAAGCAGACTGATATAGCAATGCCTAACAACCGCCATCTGGCAGAGCAGCGTGTCATGTCACTTAAAAGGAAATTCAAGAAGGATCCGGAGTTTCATAAAGAGTACACTGACTTTCTTGAAAGTGTCATTCAAAAGGGACACGCTGAAGCTGTACCACGAGAGCAGCTAAATCCAGAGGAAGGAAGGACCTGGTACTTACCTCACCATGGAGTACGCCACCCAAAGAAACGCAAACTGCGTGTAGTCTTTGACTGTTCTGCATCATTCCAAGGAACTTCATTAAATGATGAGCTTATTCAAGGCCCAAACTTAACCAACACACTGCTGGGCGTCTTGATCCGGTTTAGACAAGAACCAGTAGCAATGATGGCAGACGTAGAAGGCATGTTCCATCAAGTGAAAGTCACACCAGCTGACAAAAACTTTCTTAGATTCTTATGGTGGCCAAATGGTGACATCAGTCACAGCCTAATAGAGTACAGAATGACAGTGCATTTATTTGGAGCAACATCTTCATCCAGTGTTGCTAGTTATGCCGTGAGAAGGACTGCTGAAGATAATAAGGATAAGTTCTCAGCAGTGGCAGTTAACACTGTTAAAGAAAACTTCTATGTTGATGATTGTCTTAAGTCTGTGCCAAGTGAGAAGGACTGCATAGCACTATCTAGAGAATTAAGAACCCTGTGTGCTCAAGGAGGTTTCCGCCTAACCAAATGGGTAAGCAACAGCCGCACAGTGCTGGCCTGTATTCCAGAGGAAGAGCGAGCCACAGAGGTAAAAGATATTGACTTGGATCAGAAACATCTACCGGTTGAACGGCCCCTTGGAGTGCAGTGGAATGTGGAGGAAGATACATTCAGAATCCAAGTGAACATGAAACATCAACCTTACACAAGAAGAGGAATCCTTTCCACTGTAAGTTCAGTGTATGACCCTCTGGGGTTCTTAGCTCTGTTCATATTCTCTGCAAAACACATCTTGCAACAGTTATGTCAACTGAATTATGGATGGGACGACAGGATTCCAGAGGCTTTCTGTCAATCATGACAGAAATCACTTCTGTGATGCAAGTGAGACAGGATATGGTACTGTGACCTACCTTAAAATGACCAATACTGAAAACCAAATTCACACCTCTTTAATCATGGCAAAAGCAAGAGTCGCCCCCTTGAAACAGGTTACGATACCTAGAATGGAACTTACTGCTGCAGTATTAGCAGTGAAAGTTAACAGGATGCTGGAGACTGAGCTATACCTTCCACTCAGAAAAGCAGTGTTTTGGACAGACAGTACATCAGTCTTGAAATATATTAGGAACAACACCAAGAGGTTTCAGACTTTCGTGGCTAATAGTCATCACTATCAGAGAATACTCTTCTATTGAGCAGTGGAGATACTTGAACACCAAGATCAACCCTGCAGACCATGTGTCCCGAGGTCTTACAGCTGATGCATTTTTAAAGTGTGAAAACTGGAAGAAGGGACCGGACTTCCTACAGGAAAAGGAAGAGACATGGCCTAACTTACCTGCTGATCTCACCCCCATAACAGCCGACGATCCTGAAGTAAAAAGAGAGAAGGTTACAGTCAATACCATCCAGATGACAGATCAAGATCCTACTAGCACACTCATACACCACTACTCAAGTTTCTACAGATTGAAAAGAGCTGTGGCATGGATGCTGTATTTGAGAACTCACCTTTTACAGTTGAGTAGAAAAAGGAAAGATCTGATGCAAATTCAAGAATCAGACACAGACAAAGAAGGACAGTCAATTGAAGTAGAGATGACAAAATTCAAAAACACTGTAAAGGTACACAAGCTCTCTCTGGATGAACTGGACATAGCAGGGATAGCCGTTGTACAATTCTGTCAAAAACAAGGATTTCAAGAGGAAGTTGAAACATTACAGAAAGGAAGTTTGAACGTGCAGAAACACAGTTCAATCTACAAACTTGAAAACAAGGTATTAAGAGTGGGTGGGAGATTAAGCAGAGCAGCCATGCCGGAAGATGCAAAGCACCCTGCCATTCTCCCAAAAGACCATCATGTGTCAAAGCTCGTTCTTAGAAAGATCCATCAGGAAGTAGGACACAGTGGGAGAAACCACATGCTCTCCTTACTGAGACAAAAGTATTGGATTCCATGTGCCAACTCATTGGCAAGAAAGATTCTTTCTGAATGTGTGACATGTCGACGTCTCAATGTATCTGTTGGAGAACAGAAGATGGCAGACCTGCCAAGAGATAGAATAACACCTGACCTACCACCTTTCACTCAAGTAGGAGTAGACTATTTTGGACCTATTGAGGTGAAAAGAGGTCATTTTCACCTGCTTAGTCAGTAGAGCAGTACACCTAGAAGTGGCCCATTCTTTAGATACAGACTTGTGCATTAATGCACTCAGGCGTTTTATTGCTCGAAGAGGCCAAGTGATGGAAATACGGTCAGACAATGGGACTAACTTCATATCCACTGAAAGAGAACTGAAAGAATCTTTGAAGGAATGGAATTTGGACAAAATAGAAAGAACTCTACAGCAGAAAGGAGTCAAATGGATATTTAATCCACCCGCTGGTGCCCATCATGGTGGAGTATGGGAACGATTAATCCATTTGCTCAAAAAGATCTTGCTATCAGTCACCAAACAACAAACTAAGGATGGTGTAAGTCTCCATAGAATTAAGTGTGAAGTGGAAGCCATGCGTCTTCAGACAAAAACCAGCGTACTTGAAAGGCCCTTCAGCAAGATTTGCCTGCTGGTGCCAAACTCAAATTAAGAACTGAAGATTCAGACAGGCCTATACACCATGCCTGTTTCCTACCTCACAAGTATTTATTTGATTTTGTTTGAACATTTTTGTATGGCTCCAGTTTAGATTTTGTATTGTTATTAGAGCCTGCCCATAACAATAGGGGCCGGTTATGTAGGAGCCATTTCATTTGATTTCATATTTTCTGACTAAATGGCGCCCCCACTGGTCGCATTGAAAAATGGCACCATGGTTCCCTATTAATCAGGCCACAGCTGTGTGTAGCAGGACGCCAGAGGAGAAACAGATTTTCAACCGCTCGCTCGTCACACACACACACAGCGCAGATTATGAATGAAAGACTTAACTATTTTGAGTTTATTTAAACCCTTATGCTGCACCTGTTTGTTTTGAAAGCCTTTTAGTTTAAGTCTGGAGCCTGTTCTTGTTTTCGTTGTTTGCCCCGCCCCCCATATTATTTGAAACTTTTACAAAACTCCTTCCATACATCAACCTGTTCGAAATCAACCTGTTCGCTCATCAAGATGCAACAATCAACAAACATCAAACAGTGAGTAACAAGACGCCCAAGTCCAAGTGTTGTGAGCGCGTTGAAAAGACGTATCCTGGCGTCGATAGGCATATTGGCCCTACAGCAGGGGTCTTTTAATGTCACTGGATCCTCTAATGCAGGGGTCTTTTAATGTCACTAGATCCTCTAATGAAGGGGTCTTTTAATGTCACTGGATCCTCTAATGCAGGGGTCTTTTAATGTCACTGGATCCTCTAATGCAGGGGTCTTTTAATGTCACTGGATCCTCTAATGAAAGGGTCTTTTAATGTCACAGGATCCTCTAATGCAGGGGTCTACAACGTTTTCAGGCCAAGGACCCCCTCTCAGAGAGAGATGAAGCAGGGACCCCCACTATATATTGCATAAACTTGTGTTGCGGATTAAAGCTTTTCATAGATGTTGGTTCCATGTTAATGTGCGTTTTCAGACATTTAACCACTTAAACCATCAACACTAAGTAAACTTTCACTCTGTACTTAGTCTGCTCTTTTTCCCCCTCTCTTTGCCAAAAATAGCCGATCTACAAGCTTGTAGATCGGCTATTTTCGACTAATGTTCCCCTCAGAATAGGGATGGTAGGGTTCAAGTGGTTAATGTAAAAACAAAAATCTTATCACACAAAGATTTGGCGACCCCCTGTAGTAACTCTGAGGACCCCCTGTTGAAGACCTCTGCTCTAATCTGTTTTAACTATGCACTATATGTGTCTGTGCGCCGATGGATGCCTGTTGTTGATGCTGTTTGCCTCAACCTTGTGGCACTTTGCTGCTTCTGTTGTTTTTAAATGTGCTCTATAAATGAAGTTTGAGTCCATATAGTAGGCTGTGTACGTTGTGACAGGATACAATCTACGTATATATCTGGCTCTCGTCACTTGAATTAATATTTGTTTCTTTCTTTCTTTCTCAGAGTGGAGACGGACTGTACCGAGGTTGTTCTTGTGCCATAAATGCCCAGAAGACTGAGGTTCTCACCTACAGTATAACACCCTCCCAGACACCAGGAGACTGAGGTTCTCGCCTACAGTATAAGACCCTCCCAGACACCAGGAGACTGAGGTTCTCACCTACAGTAGAACACCCTCCCAGACACCAGAAGACTGAGGTTCTCACCTACAGTAGAACACCCTCCCAGACACCAGAAGACTGAGGTTCTCACCTACAGTAGAACACCCTCCCAGACACCAGAAGACTGAGGTTCTCACCTACAGTAGAACACCCTCCCAGACACCAGAAGACTGAGGTTCTCACCTACAGTATAAGACCCTCCCAGGCACCAGAAGACTGAGGTTCTCACCTACAGTATAAGACCCTCCCAGACACCAGAAGACTGAGGTTCTCACCTTCAGTATAACAACCTCCCAGACACCAGAAAACTGAGGTTCTCACCTACAGTATAACAACCTCCCAGACACCAGAAGACTGAGGTTCTCACCTACAGTATAACAACCTCCCACACACCAGAAGACTGAGGTTCTCACCTGCAGTATAACAACCTCTCAGACACCAGAAGACTGAGCTTCTCACCTACAGTATAACAACCTCTCAGACACCAGAAGACTGAGCTTCTCACCTACAGTATAACAACCTCTCAGACACCAGAAGACTGAGCTTCTCACCTACAGTATAACACCCTCCCAGAACATCCACCTCTAATGACTACACAGAGGTTATCTGGTGAAGCTACTTGAGGAAATTCTGTGTGAATCCCTGAGTGAAAAAAAATATATATAAAGGGTGTCACGATACTCGATACGTACCGAAAATGTACCGAAATTGAAAGCCGTATCGCGATTCTCACTGTCCCGCATCCAAGGCAGCGTTGCCAAGTCTGCTTATTATAAGCTACTTTGGGCTCGCTTATTTTGCCATTTGACCGTCACTCTTTTTTCTGATGTTGGGGGGAAAAGTACAAACTTTGGCAGGCTACTAGTCCTACATGCTTACGCCCAGAAACCCCATTCAAACTTTAAAATGTTCATCTTACTGTGAACATGTTTGCCTTAATTCGAATCTTTGAAATGTTTCGAAGTTTTAGAATTGTACTCTCTTAAAAGTTTTGGCACCTCAAACAACGCTTTCACCTAGAAACTCCATTCAAACTTTTTATAATTTATCTTACTGTGGACACAAATGCTTGAACTTTTTACTTTGAAATGTTTTGTAGTTTTTGAGATATTTAACTTTAAGCGCCCAATTGGATGTTCAATGGCAATGGATATAGAGCACCGAAGTATGACGTCACTGCCAGTAGAGGGCCAGTAGAGGGCGCTGTTCCACGGTTACTGTGGACATGTATGCTTGAGATTGACACAGTGGTTCTTACTTATCATGTTCACTTGCGTGCTATTCACTGAAAGATTAGATAAAGGTAAAAGCGCCAGGTAGTCCAGGACCTGGCCTGTAGACCTGTTTCCAATTTGGTGTTGGGGGAATTTCTCACCTGAACTGAGTCAGTGGGTCCCTAGACATGAAAAATCACGGAGGTGCTTGTCCGCCAGAGTGGCACGAATGGCGCAATGGCCAAATAAAAAATGGCCGCCATCGACTATGATGAAAATCCAACTTTTTTTGTGTGTTTAAACACATGTAATACCTCCATTTAGACTAATTGTGGTGTGTGGAATTCATTTCTGATATTGTTATGACCATTTTGGGTGATTTTGACCTTGAAAGGTCATGGTCAAGGTCATTTTGTTATTCTGAAGACCTTGGCCATAACCTGGCCATTGTTAGGAGTAAAAACAGGTGCAATAAGTCTTATCCAAATAATTCTGACATTTAGAATTCCTTTCTGGTATTGTTTGACCATTAAGGATCATCTTGTAATTGAAATATCAATACCAATATCATTATTCAATAACTCGATTCTTTTTTTAACACTTTTATTGTACTTTTTCCTTTTTTTCTTTCTTTTTTTTAAAACAAAAGACATGAACATGAAAAAAAAATTCAATTCTAAATATCCCCCTTTGACTTTTATTTGAATTGGGTGCTTTAATTAGAAAATAAGACATGAAAATAAAAGTGATATACTAATAAAATCATAAGACAAAATCAAATTATTTTTTTCTCATACAGTGCAGCATATATGTGTGCATGCAGGTTAGTGTGATGGGTTTTTACATGAAGGTTTTTCCTGTTTTCCATGGCAGAATATAATGCACGGAACTCCAGCAGCACGGCAGCCACATCGCCGAGTGTCACACTTGCCTGCACACTTGCATACTGTGAGCAGACTCGGTGGTAAGGGCTTCAGACATTTGGATGGCAGGAGTGTACCAAAGTGCTCCTCCCATCCATGTTCCATTGCCTCTAGTCTTGCCTCAGGTTCCTTGGCCGTCACAAGCAGGAGGCAAGCCCTATGCACCAGAAAAGCACCTCGTTTGATGTGACCTCTGATCACACTACTTGTGGGAGGGAGAGCATCAATTCCAGCACTGGCACTGGTATAGCTTTCTACCCTGAGGTCATCAAACGTCTCAGCAGTTGTACTTGACCTAGCCCCTGCCCAGACACGTACCAAGTACTTCTCTGCCAATGCTGTGTCTTGTTCTGTCAAGGTGTCTGCCTCTCCAAAGTTTGTTAAATATTGTACTGGGTCAGAAGTCATAGCTGCATGTTTGGTCCCCACCTTGCTCATGCAGTCTTCTCCAGTCAGGATATGTGCCTTGATCACTGTCTTGGCTAGTGGTGCTCCAAGATGAGAGACTGCTTGATGCAGTGGAAGCATGCGCCGCTTCTCACCAGTGCCATACTGCTGCCAGATCTCCTTCATCCCCAGTGCTTGGAAGTATGGGGTGTAGTACAGCAGTAATGCGAAGGTGTCTGTATCATTGGAGACTATGATAACTCTCTTGCTCTGTTTCACACGAACAGCCCACTCCACATGCACCACCAGTCTGGTATCAGCCTCCTCAATCCAGTTCAAGAGGTCTGGGATCTCTTCACCACCAGCTGCCTTTGCTGGGAGCACCTCATCTTCAGAGACAACAGAGCTGACAATGATGGTAGTATTGCGACAGCCTCGACTGCACACCATATCCCGAACTAGCAGCTGGAGATTCCGCTTGTTCTCCTCAGATGCCCAGAACTTGTCAAGTTGCTGAGGGATAGGTGTGTCTCTGTTCATGCCAATGATGTCGATTCCTGTTCTTGAGTCTGTGCGCCGCATGCGCTCCCCTTCCTTTAGAGACATCTCAATGTAGGAATCAAGTATGAGATGGATGAACTCTGGCTCTTCACAGAGGGATAATGTTGAGCTGATGATGGCGTTGATGACCGCACCTAAAGTAGGGAATCGTGCTAGTGGCATCTGCCGTATTTTCGACATGAAGTCTACCACAACATGAGTGGCAAGAGTAGACTTTAGACTCCATTGGGTGAGGTCAAGTTCAGGCTCAATTTCACTGACAAGTTTTGACTTGTTGACATGAGCTGGAAGGTCACCTTCAAACAGGGGAGATGCTGAGAGCACATCATGAGTTAGTAACTGCCGGATGTTCATGCCCCGCTCCTTAGCAATGTCCATACTCCTATGTGCCTCGGCCATGTCTTTGGATGAGACTAACTTCTGCTCCTTCAGAATGGTTGTTGGTGTCTTCTTCGGTTGCTCGTTGAACTGCGGTAGCTTCCGCTTTGGTATGGTTGTGCTCATTTTCTTGGTCTTCTCAACTAACCTTTCCTGTCTGTATGAGCAGTAGACTCAGTAGACCCCATTTGTGAGACAGTTGAGCAAGCGTGGAGCAACCCCTCGGTCAACAGCTTGCTTTGTGAGCAGATTGTGCAGTGGCACAGGCACATTGACCATTATTGAGTATGGATTCTGACGCTCTAGCACAAAGTCCAGCAGCTTTGACACATTCCGGTTGAATGTAAGGCGGCGAGTGGTACTCAGTGCATGCTGGAGATGGCATTCTGTGTGTTTCATGGTGTGGTTGTTGGTGAGAAGGTTGAGGACATTGGTGATTGACCCAATCTCGTGGAACAAGAGCTCAAACTCTGCCACAGAATTTGCATTGTGTGTGGCTCCTACTACATAGTGACCTCCTGGACCCTTCGACACTCGCTGAATGGTCTGCTCGACCTTCATGTCACCTCCTACAGCGCAGAACCAGCCTGGTCGATCCTGAACAACCCACTGGCCTATAGAGAAGCGCCGGTAGAGCTCAGGATGTGTGAACTCTAGCACCTTGATTTGTTCAAGATACCATGAGCCATGACGCAGGTAGTTTATGCAGTCACATTCTGCAAAGATTGGCATGGAGTCCTCGACAGTAGCCGCATGTAGATCCCAGTTTCCTTCTCTTTCAGAGACTACAGCATTCTTGATGACGGCCACCAACTCTAGCCAAACTCCAAAGAATTGGCAGAGCTCTGACTTGGCCTCGCACTCCTTCTCAAACTCCAGAAAGTACTGATTCAACTTCTCCAATTGTCCAATCAGGGCCTCAAACTGCTCTGGGCAACTTTGATTTGCAGCTAGCGTAGTGTGCAGTGCCTCTACCTGTGCTAGCACTGGATATGCAGCTTTGTCCTTGTGGTGCCAGAACATCTTCCACTGGAGCGACCTGATCACATCCTCCAAAATCAGCATCCCAGTGAGAGCCCGGACATAATGGCTGCCGTTTAACACTGACTCTATCACACCAGGTCCAAACACGGCACACTCAACCAGTGCGTCATCCGGGCCAGAACCTCGAAGCAGTTTTCCCTGGCATCTGAGCAGAACACGGGTCCAATGGAAAGGGCCCATGCAGAGAAAAAGATCCTTGAATTGTTCTGTCTCGTGCAGGTAAATATCTGCAGCCGGGGCGAACACGCCTTCATCGCACCATATCGCCATTGATGTCTGATTTAATTGTCTGCAAACACTCTGGAAGTTGGTGAGGCAATGCCTGACGGTAGCACGATCAGTGATGGGTCTTGGTATGACAGGGAGGAAGCCAACACGCATCATCGGCACCACAGCAGATGAGACAAGTGTGTGCACAGCGGCCCATATCAGAGGGTCTCCTGCTGATGCACCACAGCGGATCAAACTGATCAAGAATTCTCGCTTTGCAGATACACTTCGAGCAAATTATTATGAAAAAAAATACAATAAAAGGGACAGTAAAGTACAAAATCGTAATTTAATTATTGAAAAATGACATTGACATTGATATTTCAATGACAAGATGATCCTTAATGGTCAAAACAATATCAGAAATGAATTCTAAATGTCAGAATTAGTTGGATAAGACTCATTGCACCTGTTTTTACTCCTAACAATGGCCAAGTTATGGTCAAGGTCTTCAGAATAACAAAATGACCATGACCATGACCTTTCAAGGTCAAAATCACCCAAAATGGTCATAACAATATCAGAAATGAATTCCACACACCACAATTAGTCTAAATGGAGGTATTACATGTGTTTAAACACTCAAAAACAAAAAAGTTGGATTTTCATCATAGTCGATGGCGGCCATTTTTGATTTGGCCATTGCGCCATTCGTGCCACTCTGGCGGACAAGCACCTCCGTGATTTTTCATGTCTAGGGACCCACTGACTCAGTTCAGGTGAGAAATTCCCCCAACACCAAATTGGAAACAGGTCTACAGGCCAGGTACAGGATCAAGGTAAAAGTTGGAGAAAAGATCTGGCTGGATTTGAACCGGGATCCTTCTGGTTGCAAGCCCTGTATCTAAACCACTGCACCACAACGGTTCATGCTCATGCTGTCCACACGCGTGCTCTTCAGTGAAAGGTTAGATAAAGGTAAAAGCCCCAGGTAAAAGTTGGAAAGATGTCCCTGCAGGATTTGAACTCAGGACCTTCTGTATGCAAGGCCTGTATCTTAACCACTGCTCCACCATGGTTCATACTTTCTGTGGTCTCTCGCACGCTGTTCAGTGAAAGATCAGATAAAGGTGCAAGAGTCGGGTAAAAGTTTGAAAAGTGCGCTGGTTGGATTTGAACCGGGAACCTTCTGGTTGCAAGTCCTGTATCTAAACCACTGCACCACAGAGGTCCTTACCTGTTCTGTTGACTTGCGTGGAATTTTCTGAAAGATTAAATAAAGGTAAAAGCCCCAAGTAAAAGTTAGAAAGATGTCCTTGCGGGATTTGAACTCAGGACCTTCAGTATGCAAGGCCTGAATCTTAACCACTGCTTCACCATGGTACACACTTTCTATGGTCTCTTGCACGCTCTTACGTGAAAGATCAGAGTTGGAAACCTGTACTGGTTGGATTTGAACCGGTAACCTTCTGGTTGCAAGTCCTGTATCTAAAGCACTGCACCACAGAGGTTCTGACTTGTTCTGTTAACTTAGCCTGGCAAAGTTTGTACCCTTTTCCCTTTAAATATCCATTGCCAATGACAATGCATTGGGCGCTTAAAGTTAAATATTTCAAAAACTATAAATCATTTCAAAGTAAAACATCTCAAGGATGCATGTCCACAGTAAGGTGGAATTTTTGAACTGTGAATGGAGTTTCTAGGTGAAAGTGTTTTTTTGAGGTCCCTTAACCCTAACCCTAACCTTCCATCCGCCTCCATTATAAATCTCTGAACTTTTAAAGGAGTACAATTCTAAAACTATGCAACATTTCAAAGATTCCTTTTCAGGCAAACATGTCCCAAGTAAGATGAACATTTTAAAGTATGAAAGAGGTTACTAGGCGTAATTATGTAGTTGTAAGCCTGCCTTTAAATGTCCATTGTCAATTGTACTATTAAAAGCATTATTTTACACTTTGCCTATTCCAAAATAGCAGATCTACGAGCTCATAGCACGGCACCGAGTGCCGCGCTACGAGCTTGTAGATCTGCTATCTTCTATTTCATTCATTTAAGACATGCTGAGGTTATCTGTAGTGATACCTCCCTGTGTTCCCTGCTTCTCAGGACGCCATTGTTTACAAACACCAAATATTTAGTACAAACACATAATATATACTGGGAATTACAGTTCAGAGGCATTACATTAAGAGACAATAACGATAGGAGGCACAAGAATTTCACCATTCAGATATTTATTTATTACCACTCATAACATGATCAGTTACAACAGTGCAACAAACTCTGCATGTGATATCCTGTATCTGTCTCTGTTTCACCTGAGTGAGCATGGCTCAGAGGAGTTAATAGTTTTGATCTGGTTCTTGCTCTACTTATAAATATCCTTTTTGGTTTCTGATAAACTCCTCCCTATACGACAAATGCAACGTGAAGCAAGTGTCTCATAGTCCACCAGTAGCTCAGAAAAGATGGTCCACTTGCATGAGGGGCATGTGGTGTAAACCTGTGTATAGTCAGTAAATGTCAGCGTGTTCACTGAGTCTGTGCAGAGGGGCAAGTAAAAGGTTGGGGCCTTGCAGCAAGAAGAGGTGAAGGCCATCCTATCTATCTCAAACTCCACATCGATGTTCTTTGGGTTGCGCTGCACCTCTGAGGAGCGAAAAGTCTGTTTTTTAAGACATCTTTTGCAGCGAACGTCACCTTCTCCGACCCGCGGCTTTCCACGCGGCTGCTCAGAAACCAGCTGTATCTGCTCGCAGGTGGGCCTGATCCAGTTTACATGGCAGTTGAGCACCAGGTACAAGTAGGTCTGCAGGTGCTTGTCGCATTTTGAGAGCTCTTCAAATTTCTCCTGATTAATCAGTTCTACAGCGGGCTTCAACCAAGGCATGTATGCCTCTGCCAGTTCCAGCGGGCTGTCAGTGGTGTAAGCCATGGCCAGTGCAAAATAGCAGCTGAGTTCTGACTCAATGTTTTTGTACAGAGCGAAGCCTGTATACTTTACGGTCTGAAAAGCCTTAAGCTTGTCATAGTATGACAGCTTGCACTTGACAAAGCTCAGCTCACTCCAATGGACACCCCAGCACTGCCCTGATCT
Source organism: Gymnoscopelus braueri (assembly GCF_963280865.1). NCBI lineage: Eukaryota > Metazoa > Chordata > Actinopteri > Myctophiformes > Myctophidae > Gymnoscopelus > Gymnoscopelus braueri. The sequence continues at coordinate 50,367 of NW_027660705.1, read as the reverse complement.
TTGCTTCCTGCTCCCCCTTGTCTTGGAGCGAACATGGCTTGAGGGAGCAGAACCCAGGTTTAGGATTCTAGCTGCATCCCTCACCTTTCTTAGCTGGATGGAATGCTGTGTGTTTTTAATAGCCAAATTCCTTGACAAGTAGCTATAAAAGTGTGCCATCAGCCCCAATCTGAGCATTGCCTTCTTGTCCTCCCTTTGTGAAACTGCTGCTCTGCTTTGAGTCCAATTGGTATTTCCCAGCTCGCCTTCAGAAAGCAGCTCCACAGCGAGGGTGTCCCAGAGAAGGAGGCAGATTTTGTATGCCTCTCTGCAGCACGGAGCATTTGTCTTGCATGTTAACAACTTCACCACTTCCCCCCTGGCATCGTTGGCTGGAAAGCCTTTACGAGTCCTAGAATGGAAAGTGCTTGATGTGACACATTGTATGTAAGCCTCGCTGAGGAGAGCTTTTGCATGATGTTTGGGTCTGACACCATAAATTATCGGGTCGAAGTCCAGGTCTGTCCCATGACTCATGACACAAGGTGCTAACTTGCCAAAGTGATGTTTAGGGGCGGAGTGTCAAGAGCACACTCACAAGTTAAGTGAGAACTCTTGTGGTATATATATAACCACTGACTGCACATTCCTTCACAGTCAGTGCCCACCCATGTTACTAACACTATTGTGGATCAACATGCTGAGCCTGTATACATAACATAGGTTTCATCTGCTTTTGCGCAAAAATGAGCAAGACAAGAGTTCACAACGAGGCAGAAGGGGAGGGCCTGAGGGACTCCAGCTCACCTGCAACCTGGGAGCTATTGTCAAACCAGTGGATTAACGTGAAAGCCAAGCTGAACATTACCTGGTGGGGGCGAGCAGGAAGGACCGAGGTACATGCTGCATTGGAGGACGCCGGACCCGGCAATTTGGTGTTCTCTGAGTACTTCTACGATAAAATAAAGCATAAAGGCCGTTTCTGCAGACTGATCTCGGTCACGTTCAACGACGGTGACATCGAGGAGATCTCAGTGCAAATCGAGAAGTGCGGCGCTAAAAGCTATTTTGGATGCAGTGGACTGAAAGAGAAAGATCAAGCCCGAATCTCTTTGACAAGAAACAAGTGTCTCTCGTCTGTACTGGTTGCACTTGAAAATATGTATGGTGGCCCCTACACTCCACTGAAGCGCACAGGATGCGAGCAAGAGGAGTTCATTTCCAAACTGGTGATGGACAAAAGGGTCCTGATGGCGTGTCTGGAACAAGGTGCTGAGTGGTGGGGAGACAATCTAGACCCTGACAATATCAAGCATGGCAAGTGCAATGGGCCACAGACAGTAAATGACATCCTCTCCTCTCTCTCGGGCAGCATAGAGAAACCTAGTCTTGCATACACCTACAGGGAGAGAATTAATGACCCCTGTTACCTGTTTGAGGTTTCCACCCCTGACAATATCTACACTGTGTCCTTGGAGAAGAAGGCCTTCACTGTGTCAAAGTACAGCCCACTTGGATGCAAACAAGTGTGCAGACGTCGCAACATTGAGGACGTAATGGATTTTTACAGAGAAGAGATGAAGTGTTTCTTTTTAAAAAACAACAACCTACCTAATATTCAGGGCTGAGTGAGCAAGGAAAGGACTCAATGTTTCAACCCTGCAGTTGTCATTTTATTAGATTGTTGTCTTGCTCTTTTTTTGTGTAAATCCTCAATAAAGTAACCTTTACACCAGTAAACAACATTTTTTTGTGTTTTCTCTATCTGTTTTCCTGTGCTAATTGTGCGCTATGTTAAAGTGACACTCAATGTAGTATTAAAGTTAACGCTAGCAATAATCCTAATTCCTATTTTTTACTCCTGCTCAAGTCCCCCCTATCACCCACTTGTAAAATCATGGCTCACTCTCCGCAGTTGCTTGTCAGCCTTGCCTGTCCTACAGTTGCCTTGGTTGAATATGTTCTGGTTACACTGTCAGAGCTCGGTCGGGAGCTCCCCTACCCAGTCACTGTGAAGCCTGATGAAAAGGGCCTCATTAAAATTGACCTTGACAGTGGCTTTTCCCCTTCCACACACTGCTTGGTGCTCACTGTCACTGGCGCCCAGCAAGATAGGGCTCATTGCCTGATCTCAAGCAAACATTTCCTTGACCCATACCCATCTGACATAAGAGGGCACCCCTTGTGGCGAATTGGCTCGCTACCTTCACCCCCCTAGCGTGGGCCAAGCCCTATGAGGTGCACCGTGGAGAAAGTTACAAGCAAGAGAAGTACATGGGCTGTGTTCCTGAAGAGGAAGTGAAGAATATACTGAATCACGTGTATAAAGCCCAGGGGCTGAGTTTGATGCGGTGATGGTCCAGACAATGGCTGCACTAGCTGCGCCCTTGGCTTTCAAGGCACTCTACTCGCAGGCAGCATTTCGCATGCCCTTGGGTAAACAGTCCCTCTCCAGTTTCTGGGGCAACTCTGTCGTTCTCCGCCAAAGTCTGCATGGAAGTCTCTCATTTTCAGCTGTTAACATAAATTGCAACAAGATATGCGACCCCACGGGTAAGGAGAACTGGTTGCATATATGCTTGGTGTATGAGGGACTACAGTTGAGGAGATGCAGAAGCGAAGGAGTAACGCTAACATTGCGCATTGAAGAGATCGCAACACAATACTGGGCGATTTGCCTTGCGGCTCTCTGCTGTGACGGGGCGAGGTTCTGGTCCAGAGCTCTTGAGGAGCTGCACTCGAGTATTAGAGCACACCCAAGCCGGGAGGGTATGTGTCAGCGCTGTGGCTATGCTTATTCACGGAACGCTATTTTTGCCTGTCCTGCTCACCCGCTCAGGGTTCCGGCAGTGAAGCAGATTGACAGGATTCTCCTTGGTTTCACTTGCACGACCTTGTGTGCCGAGGTACGGCTTACATATCCCGGTAAGGAACCCAAAAGGTACTGTCTCAATCACAGACGAAAGTACAAGACCAGTGTCCAGGAGCTCGCCGATGACTCAAGTCAACACACAGTTTGGCGTTCATACGATTCAGAAGAAGATGCATGGTGGGAACTCTGGCAGAGCCTCTCTCGCTACCAGGACAGGCTCTGCCACAGGAGAGCAGGTGGCCCCCTTTCAGTCCAAGCACAACAGGTCTGCACCAGAGAGATCGAACACATCTACCATAGCATCCGAGCTGATGGACACATCTCAAAAAATTCACAGTGTGCTCAATGTTGTAGCAGAGGGCACAAGGGATCAGAGGAACCCGCCAGGTCTGGTTACCTTTGGCGAGGCTTTCACTGCCAATCTCTTGGATATCATATACAGATCGTTCCCCTCGGTTTCAGAGGCAGAGAGTATGGACAACTGTATTGAACACATGTCTGTGACGTTCTGCGGAATCGTGAGCGAGTTCAAAAAGTGCAGGCACTGTAAAGTGTGGAACAAGTTATCAGAGAATATTATGCAGGAGCTATGCGGCGCATATCACATGTATGCACAGCTGCTGATGCATTCAGCACTCGAAGCGAGGAAGAAAAATAACAAGCTAGAGGGGGAACTCAAGAAAATAGCAGAATCGGAGCTCGCCAAGGCTAAGGAAGCCAATATCAAGGTGAAAATGGAAATTGCTCAGTGCATCGAAGCCAATGAAAAAGAGCTGGCAGAGGCCATGAATGCAAAACATGATGTAGAATTGGACCTCTTCACGGTTAACAAAGCTAAAACCAAGTTGGAATTGCAGCTTGCTCAGGGCATCAAAGCGAATGAAAAAGCTGAAAAGGAGCTTGCAGAGGCTCTCAAGGCAAAGAAAGAGGCTGAGGCAAGCAAGGCAGAAGTGGAGCAGAACCTAAAGCAAGCTGAAGAAGCAAAAGCGAAAGTGGCCAGGGCCAATGAAAAAAAGAATCTGGAAAAAAAGGAAAAGGATTTGGGACAGTGCAATGACAAATTAAAGTAGTACAAGAACAAGTTAGACATTTCTCAGAAAACAATTAATGAAAGGGCAGAGAGGAACACCATAGAATGCCAGTATTACGAGAAAGAATTAAAAAGTTATAATGAAAGTGCACTGAACTAGAGAATGAGCTCTCTCAGTTAATGGATCAGGATAAAAAACAAACAGTCTTGCTCCAGCAAGAAAGTGCAGATATGAAGAAAAACCTATACTGGCTATTTCCAGAATTGGAGGGCAATGGGTATGACATTTGTGTGCTTGACAGTGCTGTTGAGGACATGATTTGTGGGCTGAAAAGCATCATCAAATCACAATGTGTCAAGCTAGACAACTCAGAAGAGCAGCTTGTCATGGAAGGGGATTGTGAAGAGCAGAACCAGATGGAAGAGTACAAAAAGCCCACTTGTATGTCCAATAGTGTAAAGATGGAAATCTATAAGTTCATCAAATATAAACTCCCCAACATTACAACACCAATGGAGCTCACAGACACCTCGGTGAAGAAAGAAGAGCTGGACGAAAAAAATGAGGCCAAAATGCAAAACGATGTGCTCAAACAATTCTTTGTAATATGCTCTACTGGCTATTTCCAGAACTGGAGGGCATTGGATATGATAATCTCATGAATGTGCTTAGCGGAGCAGTTGAAGCACTGATTTCAGAGCTGACATGCATGATCAAGACGCAATGTGTAAAGACAGTACATTGGAACGAGCAGTACCATGTCAAACAACAGCCGGAATGCATGTCCAACACTATAAGGCTGAAGATTCATAAATTCATCCAAGATGATCTCCCAGACTATACCAGGGTAAAAACAGAAAAGCTGGAAGAAATTGAAAATAAGGCTAAAAGGCAAAAAGATGTGCTCGAACAGCAGATCATAACTCTTAAGAAGGGCGTCTGGCGGCTATTTCCAGAACTGGAGTGCATTGAGTCAAATTATGAGGATCTCGAGGATGTACTTGTTAGAGCAGTTGACACACTGATTTCCGAGCTTAAACCATCATCAGCACACAATGTGTAAAGGCAGTAGATCCGAACAGTCACTACCAACTCAAACAAGAGTCCGGATATATGTCTGTGACTGTAAAGGTGAGGATTAATAAATTCATCCAAGATGTTCTCACTGACTATATGAAGGTGAAAACAGAAAAGCTGGAAGAAAATGAGGCTAAAAGGCAAATAGATGTGCTTGAACAAGAAATAACATTTCTGAAGCATATGCTCTACTGGCTATTTCCAGAACTGAAGGGCATTGACTCATGAGGATGTCACGGTTATGCTTGAAGCATCAGTTGACACACTGATTTCTGAGCTGGAACTCATCATTAGCTCACAATGTGTAAAGGCACAAGATACGGACAAGCAGTACAACATCAAACAAGAGCCTGTGTGTATGTCCGAGACTGTAAAGAAGAAAATCGATGAATACATCAGACAACACCTACACAAGCACCCACAGCATATGGAGTTCACAGAGAACAGGGTGAAACTAAAACGTTCATTGTCCCCTGAAGGTGAATCATTTAGTCAAAAGCCTAGGCTTGGGTCTGTAAGGGAGAAAAAGTTTCATCGTTGTGTGAAAATTATTAAGATCGAGCAGGAATAATTCTTTGATGTGCAACACGAGGTCCTCCATGTGCTCACTACAGTAAAGAAACAAGGAAGTAGTGCTTCAAAATGACAGTATCATATGAGTGATTTAGTCAAGTGTATGTGTCAAATAAAGATTATGATCAAAAAGCAACAATGTCTCATGTCTCAGATGTCATGTGTATGTGTTGTAATGTGTGACTTTACCATAGCTGTGTAAAAAGTGTGTAATGAGGGCATGATGAAGGAGAACTTAGAAAATGTGTCTATGGGTCATGTGTTTTTTAATTAATGCCTAGATCAACCAGTTTCCCTGTGAAGTTTTTTGTGAGATTTTTAATCTGTGTGGTTGAAAAATAAAAAATGAGAGCAGAGCCCCCATTAGCAGACACACCAAGTAGCAGACAAAGGACAGATAGACAACTATTTTTAGCTCGATTGAGTATTTTATTACAGAATACAGAACAGAAATGACAGAAATGTAGACAAAGAAAAAACAAATACATATTTTGAGACACCATTCTAGCTTTTTTGTTCACACTAATGGTAATATCAATTAGATATTACAAATATTTTGTACATAACAAATGTTTATGCTTGGAGAGCAGAGTAACTATTATACAAAGAAAATCCTGAAAGTATTTGTGCCTATTGTTCTGCAAATACAGCATGTTTTCTTGCACTTACAATTAACATGATAGCATGGCACCATTAAGGTGTCCTTAATATCTAAGCATTCCGTACATCTATCACAGTCCCGTTCATCGGATAGTAACAGAAGGTGCCTGGCCAGTGGCTTTCTGCAAAATGGACAATCCAGGATCTTCATGTAGCAAGCAGAGCAGAGCAAGTGACCACAGTCTGTTAATGTATTTGTGCATTCATAACAAACCAAGCACTTGAACACAGTATTCCTTTCAGGTGTTCCTGTGTGGACATATTTCAAAGCTGGGGAAAATAGTGAAAGAAAGAGAGATTTACTTTTGGTAAAGACACAGTTTAGATATTGAGCAATTATTATGGCAGATGAGAGAACTTACGTTTGATCGTCAGGTATTGTGCCTCGCAATGGTCTTCTACCATGGCATCGCTCATGACAACGTCTTTGCCATCTCTTCCGACTCTAACACAAACCACATCATCATTAAACCCGCCATATGCTTCTATGGCCTCCTTAATGGTTAAGCCTTCATTTTGCTTATAATACACCACCAACGTTATGTCTCCACAGATTTTTTCATTGATCAAAGTTCCCTTTGTCACACACTTAAAATATGGAATTCTGTGGTGAACTCCCAACTGTGAGGTTGGCATCTGTCGGATTAGTGCTTTTGTTCTGCTCGTAATGTGAATCTTCCGAGGCATCTTGGTTGGTGAACAAACCCATTCTGAGTCTGAATCTGACTCTCCACTGTCTATATCATCATCAGTGCCAGATTCAATAACTGGGACTACCTCGCTATCGGTGCTGATAAAAGACATGTTTTGTTGTACCAGGGCTGAACAAGGTGCATTGGTTGAGAGGCAGGTAGAGTTGCTCCACACATAGTTCATGTCATATATCCCATTTCTCTTCAGCATTTCCCCAAGCTCTGAGGTTCAAATCAGGTGCAAGACTTGATGTGTCCACTAAGTTCACAGATTGTGAAAGTGTGTGGTTCCTGAGGGGGGGGGGGGGGGGGGGGAGAGAGAGAGAGAGAGAGAGAGAGAGAGAGAGAGAGAGAGAGAGAGAGAGAGAGAGAGAGAGAGAGAGAGAGAGAGAGAGAGAGAGAGAGAGAGAGAGAGAGAGAGAGAAATGTGTAAATTAAAACTATTGCAAAACATTATTTAAACAATCAGTCTTATCATGCCAGCAAAAGCCTTAACTTACATGCTCAATGCAGTTTATAGAGTAGCCTGTGTCCACATCTGTTTTCACAGATTCGAGATTGTTCTTCCATTCCTGCTTCTAGGCATCCTTGCAGCACTTTGTAGTTAAAAAAGAAGCTCTTGTCAGCATGGTAGGGATTGAAGCTTTTGTTATACATGTCTTTGTCAGACTCAGGAGCAGAGACCAGAGTTTTTAAATCTTTCACTGGACACAGGTATACAGAATTTGGACAAAGTAACAAGTGGCAACATCACGTAAAGCTTCTGACAGTTTATTTCTATCTGTACCATTCTTAATCTCCATCATAACCAGGGTCAGGTGTTGCTTTCTTTTGACACTGCACATTTCCTGGTTGTGACATATCCGCCTCCAGCTGGTTATTAAAAATCTGCCCGGAGTCTTTATTCTCTTGCTGGGAAATCCAAAGAAAGAAGCAGTAGGTTTTTGAACCTGATCTCTCCACCTGATAGTGAAAATTGCTGTATCCATAGCTGAACACTTACATGTCTCCATGAGATCCTCTCCAATTTATCTTAATGTACCTTAGGGCCCGCCTCCAATATTAGGGTGCACCTCATTGTGAGGAGGCGGGGTATAGTGATCATCCAATCACCAGCAGGAAATGGGCTAGTCTGGCCGCTGACCCCCATCTCAAAATGTTTTGTTCTAGGGACCCCCAGAAGCAAAGAATAGAGTTAAAAATGTTTGCTTTAAACAATATATATTCAAAGATTTGCACACATTTTCAAGCTTATAGCGCAGCACTCGGTGCCGCGCTATGAGCTTGTAGATCTGCTATATTTGAATAGCCAAAGTGTAAAATAATGCTTTTTAGCTCAAATGAAAAAGTGACACAGATGCATTCCAGGTCTTAGAATAGAGTTCATTTAAAATATTTGCACACATTCAAATTCCTCAAATAGTTCATGTTCTGCACATCACTGCTGTGTTTTGACATCTCGAAATCAACAAGAGCGTGGTAGCGGTGCATGCTGCAATTCCACTCTTTCACAAGGTTTTCCAGTGGGATAGCCCCTTTGACAATTTCCTTTGTTCCCAGAATGCTGTTGACCAAATTCACTGTGCCCTCCAAAGTGCCTTTCGCTATGTAATGGTTGTATGTCCAAACTATACGACTGAATGTTTCCCGATATCTGTGGATCACGGCAAACCCTTGGCAAATGTCGCCAACAGCCAGGGCCCTGTGTGTGTCAGCTGGTATGAGGTCTGACGTAACCGCCTTAAACGGAATACCATAAGTCAGGCTTGTGAGCATATCATGTACTAATTCTCCATTATTCTGAAAAAGCATCTGTCTTCATCTTCACTCCAGAAAGAAAATGCCAACTTTGTCAGGGAAGCCCGATGTGGCCATACAGCTATTTAATACGGACGCTGGCAGGCTTCCGCTGGGTTCCCAGCTGATATGCTCCAGTGACAGGTACTTGCTGTACGTGTTCACCTGTCTCAGGCTCTGCCGTTCGGAATTGACAGATGAAGAGCTGTGTGCAATGTTTGGTAATGGTTCGAGCCTGAGATTCAAGTAGACGCAAAATGGTTGCCCTTGTTGTATATTATGAGGCATTAAACTGCAGGTTAGCAGGCTTGTAGTTTGTAATAAAATGGAGGAGAAGAAGCAGAGACGTCAAGGTTTCCAGCAAGTTCCATGTTCATTTATTCAGCATTCAACAGCATCATAACAGCATAAGAACCAGCCAGGGAGCCAGGGCAGAGCCCTGAGCTCCACACAGCCTCACGTCGTGTGACACAGTACTAACTAATCACTTTACAGTCACTTCTTCTTTATACACTGTAGGTAGCTAACATTAGACTACAAACTGCTCATTTGGGTGGGGGTCAGTGATCCCCACCTGTTGACCAAGCTCTTTGATCAGTGCTCAGCTGTTAGATTGACAGCTGTTGCTGCGTTAGAATTGGCACATTCACTTTGTCTGTTCTACAACACATTATTATTACTATGTTACTTTAGTATCATTTCTTAATATGTTTTGACCTGCACACTGTTCAGATACCACATTATTCCCCCCACGGAAGAATTTAACTTCTTTCGCAACCAGGTATATTGAATAAGCAGTTTGCAAGAGAAAACATCAACAAATATCACTCCCACTTACACCCCCCATGACCAATGACTGGAAGTTTAAACAAAGGACATCCAGGAAGAATTAACATCAGACATCACATCAGACAGAACAACTTAGATACAGGCACTGAAATTAAACAATAGTCATACAGTGATTTACATCAAATTTCAGAATACAAATAAAATCTTATTCGCAGAGAAAATAAAAAAATCAACATGCACTTCAGCGCATCGATCTCTCCTTCTGCCTGCCGTCGCTCTTTGCCCCCTTCGCCGCTCATTATCAATCAGTCGCATACTTAACATAAGGGAATCAAATATCTCAAGACCAAACTTTTTATAGCCTTATTATAGTTTGTCAGAGACACGCCCTCACGTCGCATCAAATACGCATTTCCCCTTCTAATCAGTGTGCAGGCCTTTCTGTTTTCTTTAAACTCTAGGATAAAATGTGCACAGCAAACCATAATATTCTGTGGTATGAACTTTTTACTCGCCCACCCTAATACGTTAGATTCAGCTGTTGTCGCGAAAATAAAAAACCCTTCCATCCTTACCATAAGGGCCTACAGGATTTAAGAGACTAAAAACAATTAAAAAAAAAACTCCTTCCATCCTTACCATAAGGGCCTACAGGATGTAAGAGACTAAAAACATAATCCACATTTAACCCCAGAGACCAGAAAGTGAAACAAAGTCCTCGCATAACACTTTTACGCACGGCAACAAAAACAACGCTCCGTAGTTTAAACCACTTCATCACTACAAATACAACCTCTCGTCCTGAATGTTCAGTGTTCCCATCCAATAATGCTGCTGTTGTCGTCTCTAGCTCAATGTCCACGCACGTCAGCAGAATAGCCGAGCGCAGTTCCAGGTGATATCTTCGTCTTCCAGCCAAAAAGATAGCCGCTGCTCACAATATCCACCTCCCCCCACGGACAACTTCGACACAGAAAGTTGTCCGCTCCGCCGTCACCATGAGAAGAGTAGATGCGTCGTGCAGTAGCCATCAGAGATCTGGTCATGAGCGGTGGTAGTCATCACAGCGCCGCTGCCGCCGCTGCAAGGTCCTTCATCATAGTAGAAATCCAGGTCGCGCTGACGTCCCCACGGTTGCTCCGCGGTGGTCCTCCTCGCCGTAGGAAGACTCCCATGGATCCGAACCTCCTCTTACAGGCCCGCACTTGCGGCCACCTCAAAATACACAGGTCCTTTAATCGAAGCACACACCCGTGAAAGTATGCACAACGATGTAGCTGGCTCGCCATTCGTTGTATATTATGAGGCATTAAACTGCAGGTTAGCAGGCTTGTAGTTTGTAATAAAATGGAGGAGAAGAAGCAGAGACGTCAAGGTTTCCAGCAAGTTCCATGTTCATTTATTCAGCATTCAACAGCATCATAACAGCATAAGAACCAGCCAGGGAGCCAGGGCAGAGCCCTGAGCTCCACACAGCCTCACGTCGTGTGAGACAGTACTAACTAATCACTTTACAGTCACTTCTTCTTTATACACTGTAGGTAGCTAACATTAGACTACAAACTGCTCATTTGGGTGGGGGTCAGTGATCCCCACCTGTTGACCAAGCTCTTTGATCAGTGCTCAGCTGTTAGATTGACAGCTGTTGCTGCGTTAGAATTAGCACATTCACTTTGTCTGTTCTACAACACATTATTATTACTAGGTTACTTTAGTATCATTTCTTAATATGTTTTGACCTGCACACTGTTCAGATACCACACCCTGCTTCTTGAAAAGGTGTCGGGACAGCAGTACACGCACTGCGCAAAAAACAAGGTTTCCGGCTATGAAAACAGATGAAAATTAGATGTAAATTCAGTGAAAATTCCTTTATTTACATGAGCTAAACCACTCGGAAAACTCAAAGTTTTCTGAGTCAGTAAAGACTGGTATCGTACCAAATTAAGTATGCGTGACCCCCTGCTGGGGCTGCTGCCAGAAAATCACACCTTCAGCCCTCACCTGGATTTCCACAATTTGGGATCTCCCCCCTCCTCCCTATCTCGAGTAATGCTACTGAGCATGTGCAATAAGCCACCTATGATTGGCTGTGACCTATACTAGGTGGGCAATCATCCCTCCCTTATTTAAGGGGTCACATTGTGAGGGGGGGGGGGGGGGGGCTCACAAGGTGACCCCCCTCGCCCCCCCTTATTTTATTTTATTTATATATATATATATATATATATTTATGTATGTATGTATGTATGTATGTATGTATGTATGTATGTATGTATGTATGAATATATATATATATATATATATATATATATATATATATATATATATATATATATATATATATATATATATATATATATATTTAGTTACTTATATACACACACACACACACACACACACACACACACACACACACACACACACACACACACACACACACACACACACACACACACACACACACACACATATATACATACATGATTCTGAAAACAAATAGGCAACAATCTCAGTCAGGTAAATTGTGTTTATTGATAAATAAAAAAACAGTATACAGTATACTTTGGCTATTCAAAAATAGCAGATCTACAAGCTCATAGTGTGGTACTGAGTGCAGCGCTGTGAGAATGCCCGACTTGCGGTTGGAGTCAGTACAGAGGCCTTGATAGGGTACAACCAAAAAGGTGTATTTATTTTGATTGTTCAACGACAATACAAACAATATATGAACACAGGAAGCTCACCACACAGGTGACATGGTGGTGTCCAGCTCTCATCCTACCACCCTCTGCCCTTCTAACTTGGTCCAGCCCAATTACTCTGGCCACAGGCACAACTTACAGGGACATGTTAAGCTTTCAATAATCACCCAGCATTCCCTATATTGCACAACTCAAACATATTGCTCTCTTATCACACTCATACCCATTACACATTGCACTTGCCCTTCATGATTATAATTCAATAAATACTTAAAATCATTGTGCAAAATTCAACTGTGCAAAACCTCAGTAACAGATGACCTCAGAACAGAGAGCTGTTACATTTCCTCTCTCCTCTCTCCAAGCTCTTCAATCCTCATGGTGCTGGCCAGGCTATGGGAGAATCTCAGTCACAACAGTCCTCTCCTCTCCAAGTTCTTCAATCTTCTGGACTTGAACAGGACACTCTCACACTTTCCCCCTCTCAGGCTATGGGAGGAGGAATGGATATAAATACACATATATTACCCCTCTCCTCAAGACCATGGGGACACTCGCACCTCCCCCCCCCCCTCTCTCCAAGCTCCTCAATCAACATGGGCTTGGTAGAGGCTCTGGGAAACATCTTCACACTTGGTTGTAGTTCTCGTTCACTTAGTTCATAGAGTCAATGTCCATTAAAATAATATTAGGCACGTGCTGCTGGTGAGCGGGGGAACCAGGCAAACTGCCCACTCATCTGTCCTGCTGACATCCAGTAGGCCTATGTGCAATTTGCTCAGATGTGCTCACCCATTGTTCAATGTCATAATTGTGTGGCGATAAAAGCAGCCTGGGCTCTGTGGAGTGGTGGCTCCCCACCCTGGTCTCCTCAGCTCCTTCTCGACACTGCTCTCGACACACAGACTCTCTCCCCATGTGCTGGTCTTTGGCTGCCCGACGAGAGGATTCTTTCTCCATGGGCTGGGTCTCTGGCTGCCCATGTCTGGAGTGGACCACAGACCTCCACATCTCGGCACGCTCCTCCAGCCTTCCCTCTGGCTTCGCTGCTGCCATGGCCCCTGGTCAGCTGATGAGCCCACTCTGTCCTCTGGCACCTCCGGCTTGTCTTCCTCCTCTGAACTTCTTAGCATGGCCTTTCTCCATCAGTCTCCAGACATGCAGTCCTGGTGGTCATCAACTGTAAAACATAGAATAGCAATTAAATTATGTATTAAATTACCATTATTACAGGAACACAGAATGTAAAACAAAAAACATCTTACAAACAGTTCCATATAACTTACCCTCAATCTTCTCTGTCGGCTCTTCATTGAGGCATTCATCTTTTTCTTCTGGTCAGCATTCTCTGGCTGGTCCAGGCGATGGCTTCTTTTCAGAGACTCAAGTGAGTCCTGCAAGCAGCTAAAATACAAGGAAAATACAATTAGGATCTATTTAGTTGTTTATCTACACAAACAACACAATTCCACATCTACACTGCTCTAAAAGAGAACCTACATGTGACTGCAATTTTAACTGGCCCCTGTAAAGGTCTACGCTTTTACTGGGGCCAGTGGTGGAAGATGTACTTATATATTTTACTTAAGTAAAAGTAGCATATATTTTCTTACCCGTTATAACGACACGGTCTACGTCAGGGAAAGCAATGCCGACCTGATCCAACATGGGTCATCGCTGCAAGATTATGTGGAGAATTGATACTGAAAATAGAAAAGCAGCATGTTAGTTGATTCCAGAGCTGACACACTGCCACCAGTTGCAGACTGCAGCCACCTCCATTTGGAACTCACACCTCCACCCCCGTCCTGTTCAAAGCCTATATCAAACCCCACCTTCCCCCTCCCCCTAATTCAAATCTCCCTTAGTCTTAGCTTAATGTTTTCTTTTTAGCCTTTTTAAGAATTTCTCTCCTGATAAAGTTGTTTGTTTTGTTTTGTTTTGTTTTGTTTTGTTGTAAAGCGACTTTGGGTACTAAGAAAAGCGCTATATAAATGTTATGCATTGTTATTATTTAGCTGGGGTAAATTACACAGTGATACAAACAAACAATTCATTACCTTTCTTGTGAATCAAGTCTCAGGGCATTGTTTTCAGAGTTGTGTAAACGGCTCACAGTCTCCTGCAAACAGAATGATTCACAAAGTTAGTTGGGACTATAAAAGCATAAAGGCCTTCTCTCCTTGGGTGGACACACACAGCATGCATGAATCAGTGGAATTCTCAGTCCTTAGTTCTGAAGTAGCCTAAAAACTAAGTAAAACCCAAAGGAAATGTATGTATTAACTCAAAGATAACAAAGGGGAAACTGTAAACTTAATACATGTAACAGAGGATTTTTTCTTTCAAAAAACAAATAATCTGACAACTCTGCAGACATGTAATTGATAAATGCAAATTCAGTTAGTTTGCAAAAACAAACAAATTTCACAATTACGACAAAGTGTTCCAGGTTTCCTGCTACAGTAATCCATGGCATATAATATTATGCTCTTGTGATACTAGTGCAATACAATATAATGTATCCTACTAACAATTTATAAATACGTCATGTAGGCTTGAAGCTTACCTTAATTCAAGTATGTTGAGTCAGTCAGCTAGTCAAGTCAAGTCAACTGATTTTCATCTGGCTGCAGTGGATGGCAGTTAAGATTTTAAAAATGTGATAACCTGATTGGCCAAACTGAGAAGGAAAGTCATTGGTTGTGAATGGCTGTGCTGTAGAGAGACACAGCAGCATTCACATGATAATTAGCAACTTTGGTCAAAGCTGTCTGGAATGGGAAATGTTGTTATACTTTATAACATCTCAGAGGCAACTATTTTACTTTTTACTACAATGTAATTAATTAAAAACTTTAGTTAAGATACTTAGATTTAGATTAAGAGTATACATAAAAAAACATAGATTAACAAATTAAGCCCTACATTATACAAAGCATTGCAATGGAGAGAGAGAGAGAGAGAGAGAGAGAGACTCTTTATATGGCAACATTCCAACAGCAACATGTTCATTAAAGACAAAACTAAGTGAAAAAGAGGACCCAGCACAGCGAAGGAACCCAAAGTCAACTCTCTGCACCAAGTTTTTAAACCTGAAAATCTCTTGCTTGATAAAACACCCTCTTCCTGTTAACCTGTCCTCATCACCCCTCATCCCGACATCTACATTACTATTGTATTCTTGGGAACAGATATGGGAAATGTTCTTATTCACTTAGATTATACAAACAAAAAGATTAACAAATTAAGCCCTTAACAAAAATATTGAAAATTATATTTTTGTTTTGTTCCATTTTTGCTTTGGCAATGGAGAGAGGGAGACGGAGAGGGAGAGGGAGAGAGAGACCCCCTCTTTAAACAAAGAGTGAATTTGGATGTGAAAGGAAATGGCCAGTCTCCTGCTGGGTCTTTGTCTGGCAGAGGAACGGTAAATCACTGATTTCCAAATGTATATAGACAAATTTCACAGTAAACATTTTCAACTGTAAATTTCCAATGACATACAAAAACACCAGCAAACTGCGGGTTTACTGAGCAACTGCAATTGCCCGAATTTGCCCATTAATGCCTCTTTTCATGCAGTGACGCCTCAAGGCCCCGGGTTTATTTCTGAGTGAAACCATTACCAAGTGGGATCTGCCTGACGGCACCCGTCTGAAGGCCGATATTGAGGGTAGGATAGTTGAGATCAGACACTTTGGCCATTTAAAACGGAAACTCTGCACACTGCCTAGGTCAGGCACAGGAATTGGAGAGGTGAGAAATAACTTAGCCCTGTTCCCCAATGTGGCCTTTAGGCGTGATTGTGCAGAGAGAGACACGGACAATGGCGCTTGCTTGGTGATTTGCTCTGATGCACACGAGGGCGAGACGTTCGGTGGTGCCTGGCCTGGTTGGGGATTCCGTTGCACCGTTACACGCAGTTCCTCAAGCAGCACAAAGCTAACAGGCAGAACAAGTGTTGTGGCAGCAGATGGGCCATCGCTCTACATGTTGGTATCGTCTTGGCGGACCAATGTATGCCTATTGTTCAATCCTGTGTGCGGCGGCGACATTGTCAGGAGCTTCTGCGCACTGGCAATCAGCGACAAGGAGCTTGGCAAAATTTTCAAACTCAAGTGCGTAACTGTTGCGTGGGACGCAGCTGTAGACCTCAGATCACTGGAACCTATCTCCTTCGAGGACCAAGCGGGTCACATAGAGGTTCCCTTACATCCCATACCCCAATCACTCCTTGGAGTGAGGAACGACCTTGTGGCCGCAGAGGTCACCTTGCGTGAGCTCAGGCTCCTACCTGGGGCCTTTACGGTGGTGGATGATAACGAGCTGGTTTGCACGCTGAAGCACACACTGAGGGATATGCTGGTGATCTTGCCAAAGAAGCCAGCAAGGATAGAAGTTCGCAAACGTGTTCAGCCTCGAAGGTTTGACAGGAACCCTGGAATGTATGGGCACATGATTGAGTGGGTTCCCTCATATCTTTCTGCGTTCAGAGTATACCTAGGAGGCAGGCTTGACTTGTCGATCTCCAGCAAGGATTGGGACAGGCAAGTCGGCAACACAAGTGACATTGGAGCTACCAATTCCCACATTGGTGTTCTCCTGGCTTACAAACGAGCAGCTGTGACCCCTGACAAGATGAGTGGTGATTTTGGACTGAGCCAGTGTGCCTGTTTATCGCCCGGGGAAATGAGGTTATCTGTTCCTCATCAGCTGAACTTTGCTGGTTGCGTAGCAATGCTGTACGCCTTAGAGCTTTTAGCAACGATGTTTGAGCGAAATGAAAAGAGAGCCTCTCCCTTCCCTCACCACTGACGCTGCAAGAGTCTCAAGCCTTGATGCTGGCTTACTTAGCTGTAGAGACTGGCTGCAAGCCAGGGCAACGAAATCTGACCTTCTTGACAAACAGCAGAGAGTCACTGCACGCAATCAGGCTGCTGTTTTCCGCAGACCCCTATGTTTGCCCAATGTGCCCAAGGCCCAAACCACTGAGTAAGGAGGTGTCCATGTCCACTGAGTTAGAAGAGCACCTGTTTGCGTGCAAAAAGCGGGGTGAGGGAGAGAAAGCAAGAGAAAACATATGCTCCAGCATCAACGAGCTTGCAAAAGGGGTGCTTAGAACTCCTAGGTTCAGACTGTGGACAGGTCACTCTGTGCATGATTGATCATGAATCTGCCCTTTTCACAAAGAAAAGATATGTAGGAGGAGACCTCAAGATCTTAAAAGCTGCAGGGCTGCTGGGAGAATGCAATAGAAATGATCAAGTGTGCATCCACATGCCAGACACATATGGCATACAGCCGGTGCCACGCTGGTCCGTGAGGAAGACAAATCTATGCGATGAGTTCTATGATATCGCATTAGGTTGCGAAGCCCCTCATGATGATGGTTCATGCTTCTTCCAGCTGAATTACCAGGCCCAAACTGCTGGTCACACTTTTGCAGACAGGTCATTCGTGACTGAACCCATCTCGGCACTTGAGGCCGCAGTGGCTAGCGAGAACGCTAGGGGTTACGTTTACCTACAGGCAAATCATGTGTTTGAATGGTACCGGCGCAGGTATGGCTCTCAGCAGAGTCCTAGAGATGAGAAAGATGGAAAAGGCAAGTCCTGCTGGATGCCACCGCTGAGCGAGCCAGCTCCTAAGAATTTAATTGGGTATGGGAGTCTCTTCTCCTCACTTGAGATTGCAACTAATCAAACTGACATCAGGGGGCTCTCCTGAGCCATTGAAAGAGTATAAACTCAACCTTTCCATGTGCCCAGAGCCAAAGCCTTTTGCACTAGCACGGGCCGATCGGGCCGTGTCGCAGAACGGCACAGCGTACGAGGCGCACATGGATGAGGCTGTGCTGCTAGGTCACTGTGCAAGACTGCTGATGGGCACCTACGTTAGCGGAACTGATGCAGGCTTCGACTTAAGCGCGTGTTTGAACGGATTCTACAGGAGTGTGCACCCATGCTTACCAGCCATGGTACCGGGAGATGTGGCTCTCGACTATGAAATTGTTGTGCACGGTGGAGGCACGCTCTCGCCTGTGTATGCCATCCTGGAGCACTTGGCTGATACCTGTCGCGTCAACTCGCTCTCGTGGATGCGGTTGATCACAGTCACGAGGCACCGGGGTGCCTCAGCTTGGGTATGTGCTGTACCCGACGCACAGAACCGAGAGTCATGGGGCAGCAGGATCAATCTCGTTGGAGCATTCCTCTGCTCTAGGGACCATCGGCTTGGACCACTGCTTGCCCGCTGCTGTGACCCTAGTCAGTTGAGGGATTGTGAGCTGCTGCAAAATTCAAAAAACCTGTTGCCTCGTGGCGATGAGGAGGAGCTTTTGCTGCGCGCTTACGAGGAGACGCTGGGACCTGTGTTAGAGTTTGAGCCGGTTACGAGGGCGCCCTCGACCATCAGGACCAGTCTTGGGAAATTACGGTTCCTCAGGCTCAAAGCTCGGCATGCCGGTGTATTCAGAAAACCTGGCATCTCGGTAGTGGACCGTCACACATTTGCTCACGCAGCAGAGTCTCCTCTGTTCCATTTGTCGGGCGAAGGTCCGTTGGTGCAGCGTCTAGAGTCTCTTGCTATTGTCGTGCAGAATGCCTCAGCGAGTAGGACATTGGCACTTGAAGATGACGAGTTCTCGTGGCCTGAGCCAATGCCCATCGAGCGACTGCCTTGCAAGAACAAGACGTTGGTGCTGGAGGAGCTGTTTGTACGGTCCGGGCGCAGGGATCCGGTAGAGGGCTACGGGGTGTGTGAGAGAGAATGGAAGCGACTGGTTGAGGCTGAGTGGACGTACAAAAGGGCACCCATGCAGAATGTCAGCAAGTGTTCATGGGATGCTGAGCTCCCGGTATCCCGGGATCCTTTGAGGCTTATCGACGCACGGGGATCAGCCACCAGCTGGTGCGCTCAACCTCCACCAGCGAGGTTTGTCGAAAACCCTTTTGCAGAGGGTGTTTCAATCATCCTTGAGCTTGAATCTTCTAGGGCCTTGCATCCTGACGCCTGGCGCGGCTTTGATATCCTGGCCTCACGTATACTCGTTTGTCGGTCACAACAGACCTGGAGCCGTGGCATGGTTAGAAACAAGCCCCTGAGCTCCCCCTGTTCAAAAACCCTGAGATCGAGAATCAAGCGGATCACCGTGGTGGCAGCCGGCGACTAGTACGCTACGCCTCAGAGCAGTGTCAGCGGGCAAGAGGGGGATGACACATCTTATATGTATGAGGTCTGTTCAGGTTCCGGGCTGGCAGGAGCCCTCGCAGCACGGATGCTGTCAGGCAACACTCATGAGGACCTGGAGATCAGGTGTCTCAGATCCGGTGTTTATGGCTACATACAGAGGATGTTGGTTTGGTTTGCTGGTGCAACTGGCCCTTTCAGGTCACGCACCGTGACAGTGTACTCCCCGAAAGAATGTATGGGGCTGTGGACACATGAGCTGCACAGGAGCTTGGACTTGTTGGCCACCTCACGTAAGGCATATTTGGTATCATGCCAAAGCAGCTGGAAGAGACAAGGGTCCCTTGATGTTGAGCTCAAGAGCTCGGAAAACATTGTCTTTGTGAACTCGTTTGGCAATCTGGTGTTGCACACAAGCAACGAATCTGTTCGTATAGCAGAGATCAGGGGCGACATGGGCTTCCATGTGACTGTGGCCGACTGGGTCTCGGAGGATGCACTGCGATGTGCAAGCAATACGGTGTATATGCGTTGCCCCAAGTCACTCATGAGGTTCTGCAAAGAGGTTCGTATCCCGCAAGGTGTACGCGGGCCCGAGACCTGGGAGAAGACTCCATGGTCATGTGTACAACCACAGAGATTCTGTGAACAAGTTGCAAAGCTAAAGTATAGGTGGGAGTCCAGTGTGGACGGGCCCAACTCGAAAGCAATCAGTGCCGCTGCTCAATCATGGTCTGCTGACCCATGTAAGCCTCCACAGTGGATCAGACCCGATCACGGGGGGTTGTTAGCAACCTGCCTAAGGTTCTGGGAGTGTGTTGATGCCTCTACGTTGAAGCCGTTAATCACGCCTGACCAGGTTGGAGAAGGTGAACATGGACAATCTGGAATAGAACAACATGAAGATCGAGAGTCAGTGACAGTCAAGAGTGAATGGTTTGACTCTAAAGCAGATGGAGGATATTTGGTGTTGAACTCCAGGCTCACAGTAGAGTTCGTCCCACTGCTACCAGATGTGGCATCCGGCTGCGTTGTAATCGAAAACAGCAAGAACTCGCCGGTATCGCAAGTCAAGCTTCATTCTTGCGGCCGGGTAACAGCTTTCTACAAAACGGGCGACTTCTCTTCACGAATGAGCCAAGTTACAGCGGTGTCGCTATATGGTTGCGGGCTAAAGGCCGCATTCGAGCTAAGGAATTGGAAGAACGATGAGTCTTTCTTGTACCTTGCAGCCAAGTCGCTTGCGCTTGCTGAACAGATCTCCCCTAACATTTCCTTCGGTCCCGATCTGAGGTTTGTGGTGGTGTTGCGTGGAGGTCGCACAGCTGCCATCAAGAAAGCGCAAGAACTGTTGAGAGGTGGACACTAGTTACGTTTTTGAAACTCTGCCTAATGAACTTGAGTGCAGGCTGAGGAGCAGCTGTAACCATAATAAGCCTCACACTCACGTTTTCCCACAGCGCTTCGGAAGTCTTTACGGAGAACAACTGTACACATTATTAAAGAAGAAATTTAAAGAACTACTTATACGTGAAGACACAAAATCTCCCAGCTGCTCCAGTGACCCTAGGTGGATTGGACTTATGTTATGTCTTTGCGAGGGGCAGGGAGAAAAAGAGATTGTACACCGGCTGGTACCAGGTGCACTCGAATGGCTGAGTATGACGAAGGAGAATCTTCCACAAGTGGAAGCCAAGTAGGAGTAGCGGAGCTGTATGATCTGGCCTGTGTAGCGAGGTGTAGCGGTACACTGACACCAGCACTGATTGAGTTCTGGAGAGAGTTTTCACCCCCCAGGATCTCATGCAAAAGTCCAATCGCTCCCTTGGTAGAGTACCTTGACCGTTACACGCTGTGGTTGATCTGCTTTGGGGTATTGTACTGTAGGAAAATCTGTAGTTACCCAGACCAGCCAGTGACATTCTCTGCGGCCTGCGTATTACAGCAAAGGCTTTCGCGGGACTTCTTTATGGCACCATTGACAAAATCGCTGATCATACTGGAGCAGCTGGAGCGCTTTTATGCGCTCTTGTTAAGATACCCGCTGCTCCCTGAGGTTGCAGTGGATACCAAGGAGTGCCCCGAGTGTGTTTACGAAGCCGAGGTGACAAGGGACAAGTGGGAAGCTACCCAGCGTGACATTTCGTGCCACCACCTTACGCTCAGACATGAACTCTTTGGACCTGAGTTTTCAATACATCAGGGTGCCACAGCGGAAGGCAGCAAACACACCTCAAGCAGAAGTAACCGCGGAGTGGCTAGTGCCAACACCTCCACTAGCATGTTCGAAGACAACATCCAGGAACTCTCGGACCAGGAGCGAGCAGAGCCGCTAAAGTTCATGCCGCAGCTCGACTACATGAAACGACGAGATGAAATTTTGAAACTACGCACACTGGCTAAAGACTTGCACCACCAGCTGGACACTCACAGGCACGTGCTCGAGGAGCTCTCAAGCCCAAGATACCTGAACGAGTGACCACTTGCATGGCTGTGCCAAATGTACGGTTCGATCTCTGCGAGCAAGGTCTGAGTAGAGGCGCTGAAAGCAGATTATGACAGGAAGGATTTTGACATTTCCCGAGCTCAGCACAGGATTAAGACACTGCATGCGGAGCTCAAAACAGTTGCCTCAACTGGCACCAACAGTGAGGTTGTGGCCATGGTTGGAGCAAGCATCGTGGACCCAACTCGCAGATACATGGACCGCTATAATTTGGTCCCCCAGCGTATTGTGATGTACAAGCACTTGCTCTCGGCTGGCTTCCCAGTGCCAACAGCCAATAACTTGGTAGCCAGCGTTGCGAATGCAAACAGGCTCTCACTCATAGCATTGCAGATGGAAGAGGGTGTGAGGATGCAGCTGAGCAAAACGGTTACGCCCACAGAGTATAACAAAAGCCTTGCTCGCTTAATCTGGTTATATGCTCATCTGACTTGTTACTGCACACTACGTAATCTGAACCATGGCCATGTCAGACCCAGTGACAGTCCGGGTAGGGCGCTTGCAGATGGGATCTACGTTTTCACCGACGGGACAGTGGGCTTTGCCCTGTCACACAAAGAGCAGATCGGCCACGAAAGACTCGAAGCTTCACAGGTTCTGGAACTGCTTGCGATGCGAGATTGTTTTCAAGAACGGATTCGCGGACATGGTCTCCAGGGCACAGGGAGAGCAGGCACATGACGCACTGGTGAAATAGGGCTTGTCAACCACCACAAACCTTACAAACTGGTATTGGAAGCTCAAGGAGATCTCAGCTGCTGCAGCAGTGGAAAACCACGGACAGACCTTTGACTGCGACAAGCACCTTACACGTTACTGTGTCAACTACATGGGTATGCCTAGTAATTCTGTGCCGGTAAGGGACCCGGTTGCTGTAGGTGATAAGCACCACAGCAGTACTGATGTGGAAAGAGAGAGATCAAAATGCAGGGGTGTTAAGTGGCTTAATCCTGTTTGCAAAAGGGGCAGGAAAGGGGTCAAGGGGAAACAGGTGAAGGAGGCCAGAGGGACACAATGTTAACATTAACATAGGGTGCTAGGGAAAACGGAGTGTGGGCAATGACTACACACAGGTGTTGTGATAGTCTCGTGGTTTACTTCAAAGGCAGCGGGTGGCCAAGCCTGACCCTGGAGAGACTAAAAGAAAATAACCTGTTCGTCTACAAAAACGGCACAGACATCTGGCACATATATACCAAGGAGAAGGAGCACGAAGTGAATGAGCATACCATGATGAAACAGCTGCCTTTCATAACCCACTACCACTCAGACGCGTTGCTCACCGCAGCAGAGCGTTTAATGGGCCACAATGCAAAAAGGCGTCTTTACACCTACCCAAGCAGGAACATATACTGGTGAATTTTCAGACAGAACTCAATGAAAAAGGCATATGGTGATCTGCAGCAGCATAATCACACTTGCCACCTTCTGATCCTACTGTTGACCTTGCAGCAACACCCATCAGGCTTTGATTATTTGTTGTATTTCATGTCTTTCTTGCACAGAATAATACAATAAAATACCAAATAAACTCTCCCATATGAACAAAACTATGTTGTTGATGTTTTGTTGTTCATTGCTGGTAAAGTCACACATTACAACACACACACACACACACACACACACACACACACACACACACACACACACACACACACACACACACACACACACACACACACACACACACACACACACACACATACATACACATGACATGATAGACACGGTTGCTTTTTGATCATTCTCACCTTTTCCTATCCGCTAGTTTGTTTTATTTTTTATTTTTCAACCACACAGAGTAAAAATCTCTATAAAATGTCACAGGGAAACTGGTTGATGTAGTGATGTAGTCTTTAATTAAAAAACACATGACGCATAGACACATTTTCTAAGTTTTGCTTCAGCACTTCGCTTGTTTGTAGAGAAGAGTACCAAACTGAAGGAGCTGGAATCCGCAGATATGTGTGCGCTGGAGGGTTATTTGACTGTTCAGTATGACTGCGTGAAATAAAAGTCCTTAAGTCCACTGTTTGGGACCATGAATGTTCCCTTAGGGGCGTTTTCAAGCTTCTGGTGAGCGTCCATTGCTGTGAGGTAGTGTTGCGGATCAGTTGGTATTGTTCTTGTGAGCTAAAAAGATAACACTCACACACAGTGGAACTTCATGATAGAGGGTAACCCTAACCGAGGACATTGGGGATGTTGCACTAATCGCGGTCGACGCCTAGCGCACTCTTTTCGGTGTTGTGAGTGTCCTCAATCATGACTGTCCATGAACTCCTCATTTTGTGGTATTTGAACGATTGCTCAGTGAACGATAACAGGGAGATGCAGGTGGGCACGCGCTGGAATGCGAGGCGGATAAGCTTGTTCATGTACGTTATACCCTCTCCGGCTGAGGGTGCGGTGAAGTTGAACAGCATACAACGCTCTATCGTGTAGCGAGGCGCTGTGTTGTTGATCACGTAATTGAACGATGCGGAGGCCTGGTACAGTCGGTGGACTTTGAACTTGTCCACAAACAGGTGCAAGATCAGATCCCGATCGTAGACCTTGAGCGAATTGAAGCTGTGGTTCCCAGTGCCGCCCCTCAAGCCCCTGCAAATCTTTTTGTACATACTGGGGCATCGCTTGCCCAGTGACAGAGCCGAGATGTCCCGAGAATCATCGGTGAGCGAACTGAGTTGAGCATACATATTCTCCACGTGCTTGGGAGCACATAAACGGCCTTCGGCTAGGCATGTGTACACCATGGTAGCCATGCTCTCGAACAACGCAAGGCCTCCCATGAAACTGTACTTGGTCTTCATCTCCGTGGTAAGGCGTTTTAGCTTTGCCAAGTGCGGGCACAGCTTTTCAAACACCCCCTCCTGGCGCACCATCTCGAACGGGTGAACATTTGACGTATTGTACAGGCATGCATATGCGGCAAGGCAATCATGGGTTTCGCCGCCCGAGCAGCCGCAGTCTCTGTTGCGGAACATAGCTTGCAGCGAAGCCATCCTGCGCTGCTCACCTATGTCAGTGATAGCCTTGGTCAGCATGCCCTTGGGCAGTGTCACGTGTTTGTGAATCATAATGTCCAAGAAGGCCTCAGGCCTTTCCCTGGTGATCAGTGACTCCATAGTGTACTCAAACACGATTAATTCCTCTACATTCACACAAGTTGTCACGCCGTTGGCCCCCAAATCAGTGACCAGTCCTTCGAGATGGTTAAGAAATGTTGTGTAGGGTTGTTGCTCCTTGACAAAGTAGCCCTGAGAAAACAACTCCTCAGCTGACATGGCATGGATCAGGCTGGTCAAGAGAAACAGCAATAAAGACAACCATAGTGTGTCTGCCAGATCAGTGGAAGCACTGTTATATATGCAAGGTCAGGTGGTTCTCTTTTTTTAATTAATTAACTCACATGAGGACAATTGTAGTTTTTTGCAATGCTTTACTTTTATTTTTATTTGTAATTGACTTGCATAACACTCACACACAGTGGAACTTCATAATAGAGGGAGTCACAGAGAAAACACACAGAGCCTTAATTCTGATTTTGCTGACATTGTAGTAATTAGTGTGCACAGCAGCCTGCATCACAGCCATATCCCTCTGGTGGGTGCTTCATAGGGATATAGCCCCAGGGCAACGTGTCCCCCATAAGGAAGCTGATGCAACCCTTGCACTTCATGAGATAATCGTACTGCTGATAAGTCAGCGTTGTTGAGATGGCTTCCATGATCCGTTGAGCCACACTGAAATGTGCTGGTTGAAACTTTTTTTTTTGAATTTTGAACATCTTCAGCCAGCTGGGAACATCATTGTGTTGGTCACTCCTCTCAAATATGCAGGCCAGGCCATCGACAATCATCTCAACCAAAACACGATACTTTATCTTGGCTGACTTATCATGGTGCTCCAGGTGATGATTGTTCTTGCGGTAATGCTCCCTAAAGCCCATATCAGCAAGGATTGTAGTGAGCTTCTGGGCATCCTCATCATCCTTAAAGCCAGGGTTTTTTGCTGGGTCCACGCCATTCATTTTCAAATTGTGCCGCTCAATGTTGATGGCCATGATCCCTGAGTAGGCGGAAGCTTCCAACCTACTTGTTTTGCTCACGTCATGGCAAATAAGTTGCTAAACAAAACGGTGGTCTTTGAGGAGGTCGACTCTGCCTCTTTCGTACTCCTTTATGCACGAGGCCACAAGACTACCGATAATTGTCACATACATGGTGTGTGTCAGCAAGGCACGGTAATGGTGGTCACTTGGGAGCCCTTCGGCGAGTGCTTTCTCGCAGTCTTCAGTCCATTTGCCTTTCTGCGCAGCACTCGCAAGGGCATGAGCAAGAATTGTAGTCTGGTGTTTTGTGTTGATGCCAGGTTTCTTAGTTATTTTCTCCAAAAAACGTTGGAGCAAACCAGGCTTGTAGGAATATGGTTCTATCCCAAGGGGGTCTTTGCGTTTTTTTTAAAACAAAGCCTTGCGGGAAGCCATGGTTCTGCTGAGTGGGAGCTGTTCAGACTCTGGTTGCTTTGGTATTCCTACATGTACAATGCACCATTAGTAAAACCAAAGCTAGGACTGTCCCTGCTCCAATGCTCATTAATACCCACAGATTGAAATCTCGGCAGCGGTAAAGAACATGCTCCTTTTTCTTCCCACCAGGATTTGCCCAGACCAAACATGTGTACCGATCAGTTGTTATTTCTTAAAGCACAAGGATGCTGCATCAGCGTTAGGGTGAATTTGTCATTGCCTTGGTACAAGATGTCCTCGAGGAAGAGTCTTGAATATCCACTGCCATTGATTTGCAACAGGGGGATTCTTGAGAATCCACTCTCCCTGTACCAATACACAGAGCTGAAAGAGGTTTCATTGTTCAACGGGCACCTGAGGTGTAATGTGTGGGACAACAGCTTTTTTGAGGTTCCAGTGCCACTGACTCTTGTTCTATGTTTGCCAGGAACGCTGTAGGTATTTTTCTCAAGAATGCTAAATGTGAAGGCATCCGTCCTGTTTGTCGGTCACAAAGCCCTACTTTTCTTTTGATTTGATATAATTGGTCTGCAGTGTGAAAGTGAGTGAACGTAAGGATTACGAGTAATGTACCAAATAGCTAGCAAGCATGAAAGCAGGGAAATTGTAATTGCGGCAATGCACATCCAGCCACTGCCGCTTAATAGGAACGCGCATTTCTGCTTCGACATGCTACCTTTTTCACTCTGGTTGTCCCTGGTGATCGTAGCTAAGATATCCACAGCCTTTTTTTCCAACTGCTTCAGCCTGTCTAGAGTTCCCTTTCCACGGTCCAGGAGTGCTGATGCGCGCTCAGCATTCTTAATAGCCAACTCTGTGGTGTGAGTTAACTCAGGACCTGAGAGCAACTTGGGGTTTATTACGCATGTGGGTTTACGCACTTGACGAGGTGGAAGAGCACTAACTAGTGTGGGCCTCAGGCCAGGTGGGGACCTCATCTCATACATCCTGGTGTGAGGCTGGTAACAGAGTGGACCAAAGCAGTCTTCACCACATACCACTGGACAAGAGAGGCCCAGGGACATGTCCTCATCAGGCTCACAATCCACTAAAACTTCATCAGCTAGAGCAGGCTCCTTGCATAAGCCCCTGGGATCGCACAGGGGCTCAGCGTAGTCTACTCTACCATCTGTGACCATGGGCCGCTGTAACCAACATGTCTCGTTTCCTGTTCCAATGTCCGTGAATGCCATGTACCAGCGAGACAGCTTGGTACGGGTAAAACGGGTGCGTCGCGCAACAATCACGATACCTTTGTAGCTGCTACGGACCACGTTGAGGAGGGGAGTGTCGTTGAAGGGCTCTGCTTGATCTTGCAGGCCTGGATAGCATCCAGTCATATCAGAGATGACAACACCCTGTGAGCATATGGCCAACCTATGCTGTGCCCCGTTAACTACGGCCGTGGCCACAGACAGTCGTGCTGCCTCCTGTAGCGCATCACTCCTCCAGTCCTCATTCTGGTAGATCACTTGCTCTGTGAGCGGTGCGGTGCTTTTGCGGATGGAGTCTGAGGAGAAGCTAGATACTTGGCCATTGGTGAACTCCTTGGTCATCTTCTCCATCATCTCCCGATAGGGCCTCAATATGTCCAGTGCATTTCCTGACTGGTGTTTGGCTTGCAGCATCTCCAGGAGTGCCATCACTTCAGGCTGAAATGTATCATAGCCCTCATGCAGGTGAGTGTCGGACAGAGCCTCCATATTGCTGATGCTAGCCTCAAGTTTTGACACGGCCCTTTTGAACTCAGCATTGGCTTGCTGGAGGACAGCATCTGTTTCCCTCCATTTACCAGTAAAGCAAAGCGCGTTACACGCTCAAGTGTGAGACACTGCGGGCATGCCCTTGCACATGCTGACTGAACAGTTCATGTAGGGGCCAAATCTCAACTTCTTCCACAAGGAGCTCAGTGAGAACACATAAACCACAAGCTCTGAAGAAGTACGAATCTTCCACCTGCCCGCTGGCAAGATCACTCTGTAGTCACCAGGCAGCTGAGTGTTACGCACACCCTCATCGATCTCAGGGTGCAGCTGAGTCTCTGCTGCTACATAGGCCCCGTTGCTGTGGGGTTCATGTGAATGAGAAGGTGCTAGGGCATAAGGGGAAAGAGATGAGATGGCACAAAGGAAGAGCAGTGGAGCTGCCTGCCACCGCGCTTGACAGCTCACTTGCATTTGCCACCTATCAGGGCTCTGTTACGATCCCTCTGGGCAAAGTAGAAGAGGAAAACTATAGCTAAGGTGATTAGTACAGTCAGTATCATGGTAATGATGCATATGCCATGAATGGTATTTGCTAAGGCTTCCATAGCCGGTGGCTTCAGCTCTCGCGCCCATTTGGCACCTATGGCCAACTCCTACAGGTCCTTCTCAAGCCTGAACATGTGATACATGGACGAGCTCAGGCACCACTCAAGGTGAGCGAAGGACTTGTCCGATGCTCGCGGGGCGCTGATCAATGATGTACCGCAGTGCAGCTTGGCCAGAGTCTCTAGAATGATTCTTGTTGCTCTTTCTGCTTCTGCAGACATCTGTTTCAATTGAGCTATGGTGGCTTGGGCACCGTCGTCGGTGAAGAAGGGGTGATATGTGTAGGGCACTTTGGCCTCAATGGAGCCCAGCATAAATGGCTTTAAGTTGCATGGCACCCTGATACGGTGGGCACCATGGTACACCTCAAAGTTTACGGTGGTGGTGTTGCTCTCATAGGTATCCACAGCGACCGGTACTCCAAGCCCTCCCTGGGGCCAGGAATCTGCATAATCAGCAAGCACCAAGCAGAATGGGGAGCCCTTCAGGCATGCATCTGCTTGCGAAGACAGCACAATGCGCTCGAGAGCCTCAGCAACTGGACTAAGTCCTGCACTCCAGTCATTGTGTGAGGGCACGAGCGGGACACCTTGGGGATCGTCAAGAACGTCCAGTTCGGGCCCGCTAAGGGCCATGACCCAGCCCACCTGCCCACCTGGCTGTGCAGGATATTCAAAGGTGAGCCCCGTAGTGTGCCTGGCACGGCTCACATAGCTGTAGCAGCCGCTGTCCGCTTCGACCTCGCCAGGCCACAGTTTGCCGTGTTGTGTTCCCAACACTGTGTCTAAAGCAGGGAAACGTAGGCTACGTCTCCTGACCTTGTCTTCAGGAAAAAAACTGAGATATTCTCTCTGTCACGGCTCACAAAAGCAAGGGACCTGTCGAAGGTCGGTACTGAGGCGGGACCATGGAGAGGTACAGCGCACACACCATAAGGAATGCTGTCAGCAGCATTTACAGGTTCCAACTCAGTTGCACTCATGTACATTAACTCAGAGCCAAGGTTCATATCAGAAGCTAAGCCTAACCGGACTTCAGGCTTCACCCCTGAGACAGGGGCAAAGCCCTTGGTCTTAGGCCCAGCATCTGAGTACTGGAAGAATATGCCCGTGTCTAGGTTGTAAACTCCGTCTAGCTTGGTGAGGGGATAAACGGTATAGCCATCTTCCGAGATCTCTGTGTAGATGTAGTGAAGTTTTCGGTAATTAGCGTGCTTAAGAACACTGTCCGAAACTATCTTGAACGTAGACTCGCCACCAGTCCGTGACATTCCGTAAGTGTTGTCCAGATAACCCAACGAGTACCGTCGGACACCCGACTTGGACATGTCCTGTGCGATCTGCTCAGCGTGGTTGTACACCCAGTCCTCTGGGTCCACCTGCTGCAAGTGCCTGTTAAAGAGCTGGACCGACGAGCAGTACCTCTGGCGGTAATGTGCCGTGGGCATAGTCACCACTATTCCTGCACGGTTGTTGCTACGCCGGCACATCTCCTCAAACAGGATAACACCGCTCCGATCTGGGTAACTCTCCAGTGAAGGGACCCTAACCCTAGTGCCATGCTTAGATCCCATCATCCAGCGCCCCGGATTGATCTATTGGCAATCGGGGGTACTGGGGTGATCAGGAGCAAACACACCCAAGCTGTCGATGTCCAGGAATAACCCATGTTTGGCCACCACCTCAGCCAGCTGTTGCAGTGAATCTTCCGCTTGGTAGGCCAACCTTGATGTGACAGGGGGAGCTCCAGGTATGAGAGGTATGAGGTTACTGATACGCAGAACCTCTGCAAGGTCAAACGCTTTCACAGCTGGTACAATCTCAAGCTCTGAGCCATACCTGAATTGTAGGCTCTCAAAATCCTTAACTGAGACCTGATCCACAGAAATCTCTACCACAGCTATAAACAACCTCTGGATATAGCCCTGGCCAACATGGTTGAGCTGTAGCATCCAGTCGAAGACTGATGCGACCTCTACCAAATTGGGCCTTGTGTCAAAGGAAATTTTCACCCCAATGCGACCAGGCCACCTCTGCCTTATTATGGTGTCTATGGTGCTCTTCCCATTCTCAGATATGTATAGGTTACGAGGGTAGTGTCCTGGCTCCCCAGATGCATGACTGTGAGGTATCATCACAGTTGAAGTGATGTCACCGGTCATTACTTGCAACTCAATTAGGGTAGTGTCACAATGTTGCATATCAAAGGGCGCAGCTGGGCTGGAGTGTGCAGGGCCGTGGCTCAATGTGAACACAAACAATGTAACCAGACAGAAGCGCTCTGTGCTTGGGTAGGTAGAACCTATCAAGCTCCTTCCGGTCCGCAGGCTGAAATGATCTGGTGGATCATATGACACTGTGAGAGTCCAACCGGACTGGGGAATAAATACCTAGGCCCTGTTCAGGCATGCCGGCGAGCAGGGCCCAAGTGGGTTCATGTAGTCAAGTACTGCCTGTGTGCAGTTGCAATGTGTGCTAATCTTTGGCTCCCAATGGGAGTTAACCGGGATGTCCTTTATCAATATGAGCTTATCACCACCATAAGCTTTCGATTTGAGCGTCAGGGTCAGCTCTATGCTGCGGTAAGTGAAACATGTGAAGCCAGGAATCACCAGGAACCCAAGGTAGATCCAGTCCTGAACATAACCATGGTGCAATTCATGCCTGTAGTCTCTACCGTTCATGGACAACAGCTCAACACGGGCACCATCTGAACCCGTAGCTCGCCATATCAAGTCCGGCTTGCTGACCTTGTAGTTGCTCAGGGCTTCCACTGGCATTGTCAGGAATGCACGTACGACCACTTCCTTTGCACCATGCTCACACCACACATTTGGCATGTCCACAAGAATGCCTAGAATGGGCTCCGGGTGCTTTAAAACGGGTTCAATCACATTTTGGTATAACTCCGTGGCAGATGTGTTAAACCCAGAATTCAGCAGTTTGGCATACATATGTTGAGCTGATTTGTATTTTAACAAGCACAGGGTTAAGGGATAATTTTTCTTAGGACAAAGGTTCTTCATCACTTCCTCGGGCAAGGTCCTTGTCCACTGTAGGTTCAGTTCATCCATCATGATCACTTCATGTTCACTGGGAATTGGTGCAATGACTGTTGAGTATTTTGAGCGGACTTCTGTGGGTGAGACACAAACAGTGTCGTGCCATGTTGTTCCCTGGACTAGTGTGACCTGGTCACCGGAGCAATTATTGTGCATTATGCAGCCTTCTGAGTATCCAGGGGTGCGCCCAACGTGAAAACCTTCATAGCACCGTGTAGAGCAGTAGCCATCCCTGCCGGCCTGACCTAAAGGGCAGCGGTACCTACACCTGGGTGTTAGCCCCTCACAAGAGTACAGCCATGCATTTCTTCCGCAGTCTTTTTGGCCAGTTCTACCATATCTGACCCATTAGCAGCTAACCAGCAACTCTCCAGGTCAAGTTGCATGAAGGTCCTGTTTCCTTGTTGAAGCCAGCTGTTGCATCAGCAACATGGTGTTTAGACCAACAATGACTGCCTTTTGTGTGATTATCATTTTGGTAGTCTCAGTGAGCCAAGGTGTTAACGCTCATGGCTCTGGCCATAGGGTTAATTTGGCAAGCTCTCAAGACTCTCAAATGCCACCAACCACTATTACTGACTTTCCCGCTATCACCCCAGTACAGGATGCCGGAAGGATCCGTGGGCCCGAGGAAGACACCAGGAGGCCTATGCTCCTTAGTCTCTTTGATGGTACGAGTAGCATCTGTAGCATCAAAAATAAAAAATGTACCATCCCACCCGACTAATTGAAGGACGCTGAGTCCAATGGTGCTGGTCCCGAATTTTTTTAATGTTTGAAAAATCACAGTTACAAATAACTTGAAGATTCGAAGAAAAAACAAAAAATATATATATATATTGACCATCCCACCTGACTAATTGAAGGACGCTGAGTCCAATGGTGCTGGTCCCAAATTTTTTAAATGTTTGGAAAGTGGAAAAATCACAGTTACAAATAACTTAAAGATTCGAGAAAAAAAAAATATATATATATATATATATATATTTACCATCCCACCTGACTAATTGAAGGACGCTGAGTCGTCTGGTGCTAGTCCCGACTTTTTAAAATGCTGGGAAATGGGTGAAATGGCTGTTCAAAGTAAACATTTTCAAAGAGTTTTTAAAAAATCGGGAACCATCCTACCAGACTAATTGAAGGACGTTGAGTCGTCTGGTGCTAGTCCCGACTTTTTAAAATGCTGGGAAAAGGGTGAAATGGCTGTTCAAAGTCAAAATTTTCAAAGAGTTTTTAAAAAATCGGGAACCATCCTACCAGACTAATTGAAGGACGCTGAGTCGTCTGGTGCTAGTCCCGACTTTTTAAAATGCTGGGAAAAGGGTGAAATGGCTGTTCAAAGTAAAAATGTTCAAAGAGTTTTAAAAAAATCGGGAACCATCCTACCAGACTAATTGAAGGACGCTGAGTCGTCTGGTGCTAGTCCCGACTTTTTAAAATGTTTGGAAAGTGGAAAAATCACAGTTACAAATAACTTAAAGATTCGAAAATAAAAAAAAATATATATATATATTGACCATCCCACCTGACTAATTGAAGGACGCTGAGTCCAATGGTGCTAGTCCCGACTTTTTAAAATGTTTGGAAAGTGGAAAAATCACAGTTACAAATAACTTAAAGATTCGAAAATAAAAAAAAATATATATATATATATTGACCATCCCACCTGACTAATTGAAGGACGCTGAGTCGTCTGGTGCTAGTCCCGACTTTTTAAAATGCTGGGAAAAGGGTGAAATGGCTGTTCAAAGTCAAAATTTTCAAAGAGTTTTAAAAAAATCGGGAACCATCCTACCAGACTAATTGAAGGACGCTGAGTCGTCTGGTGCTAGTCCCGACTTTTTAAAATGTTTGGAAAGTGGAAAAATCACAGTTACAAATAACTAAAAGATTCGAAAATTAAAAAAAAATATATATATATATTGACCATCCCACCTGACTAATTGAAGGACGCTGAGTCCAATGGTGCTAGTCCCGACTTTTTAAAATGTTTGGAAAGTGGAAAAATCACAGTTACAAATAACTTAAAGATTCGAAGAAAAAACAAAAAATATATATATATATTGACCATCCCACCTGACTAATTGAAGGACGCTGAGTCCAATGGTGCTGGTCCCAAATTTTTTAAATGTTTGGAAAGTGGAAAAATCACAGTTACAAATAACTTAAAGATTCGAGAAAAAAAAAAAATATATATATATATATATATATTTACCATCCCACCTGACTAATTGAAGGACGCTGAGTCGTCTGGTGCTAGTCCCGACTTTTTAAAATGCTGGGAAATGGGTGAAATGGCTGTTCAAAGTAAACATTTTCAAAGAGTTTTTAAAAAATCGGGAACCATCCTACCAGACTAATTGAAGGACGTTGAGTCGTCTGGTGCTAGTCCCGACTTTTTAAAATGCTGGGAAAAGGGTGAAATGGCTGTTCAAAGTCAAAATTTTCAAAGAGTTTTTAAAAAATCGGGAACCATCCTACCAGACTAATTGAAGGACGCTGAGTCGTCTGGTGCTAGTCCCGACTTTTTAAAATGCTGGGAAAAGGGTGAAATGGCTGTTCAAAGTAAAAATGTTCAAAGAGTTTTAAAAAAATCGGGAACCATCCTACCAGACTAATTGAAGGACGCTGAGTCGTCTGGTGCTAGTCCCGACTTTTTAAAATGTTTGGAAAGTGGAAAAATCACAGTTACAAATAACTTAAAGATTCGAAAATAAAAAAATATATATATATATATATTGACCATCCCACCTGACTAATTGAAGGACGCTGAGTCGTCTGGTGCTAGTCCCGACTTTTTAAAATGCTGGGAAAAGGGTGAAATGGCTGTTCAAAGTCAAAATTTTCAAAGAGTTTTAAAAAAATCGGGAACCATCCTACCAGACTAATTGAAGGACGCTGAGTCGTCTGGTGCTAGTCCCGACTTTTTAAAATGTTTGGAAAGTGGAAAAATCACAGTTACAAATAACTAAAAGATTCGAAAATTGAAAAAAAATATATATATATATTGACCATCCCACCTGACTAATTGAAGGACGCTGAGTCCAATGGTGCTAGTCCCGACTTTTTAAAATGTTTGGAAAGTGGAAAAATCACAGTTACAAATAACTTAAAGATTCGAAAATAAAAAAAAATATATATATATATTGACCATCCCACCTGACTAATTGAAGGACGCTGAGTCCAATGGTGCTAGTCCCGACTTTTTAAAATGTTTGGAAAGTGGAAAAATCACAGTTACAAATAACTTAAAGATTCGAAAATAAAAAAAAATATATATATATATATTGACCATCCCACCTGACTAATTGAAGGACGCTGAGTCGTCTGGTGCTAGTCCCGACTTTTTAAAATGCTGGGAAAAGGGTGAAATGGCTGTTCAAAGTCAAAATTTTCAAAGAGTTTTAAAAAAATCGGGAACCATCCTACCAGACTAATTGAAGGACGCTGAGTCGTCTGGTGCTAGTCCCGACTTTTTAAAATGTTTGGAAAGTGGAAAAATCACAGTTACAAATAACTTAAAGATTCGAAAATAAAAAAAAATATATATATATATATTGACCATCCCACCTGACTAATTGAAGGACGCTGAGTCCAATGGTGCTAGTCCCGACTTTTTAAAATGTTTGGAAAGTGGAAAAATCACAGTTACAAATAACTTAAAGATTCGAAAATAAAAAAAAAAATATATATATATATTGACCATCCCACCTGACTAATTGAAGGACGCTGAGTCCAATGGTGCTAGTCCCGACTTTTTAAAATGTTTGGAAAGTGGAAAAATCACAGTTACAAATAACTTAAAGATTCGAGAAAAAAAAAATATATATATATATATATATATATTTACCATCCCACCTGACTAATTGAAGGACGCTGAGTCGTCTGGTGCTAGTCCCGACTTTTTAAAATGTTTGGAAAGTGGAAAAATCACAGTTACAAATAACTTAAAGATTCGAAAATAAAAAAATATATATATATATATATTGACCATCCCACCTGACTAATTGAAGGACGCTGAGTCGTCTGGTGCTAGTCCCGACTTTTTAAAATGCTGGGAAAAGGGTGAAATGGCTGTTCAAAGTCAAAATTTTCAAAGAGTTTTAAAAAAATCGGGAACCATCCTACCAGACTAATTGAAGGACGCTGAGTCGTCTGGTGCTAGTCCCGACTTTTTAAAATGTTTGGAAAGTGGAAAAATCACAGTTACAAATAACTAAAAGATTCGAAAATTGAAAAAAAATATATATATATATTGACCATCCCACCTGACTAATTGAAGGACGCTGAGTCCAATGGTGCTAGTCCCGACTTTTTAAAATGTTTGGAAAGTGGAAAAATCACAGTTACAAATAACTTAAAGATTCGAAAATAAAAAAAAAAATATATATATATTGACCATCCCACCTGACTAATTGAAGGACGCTGAGTCCAATGGTGCTAGTCCCGACTTTTTAAAATGTTTGGAAAGTGGAAAAATCACAGTTACAAATAACTTAAAGATTCGAAAATAAAAAAAAATATATATATATATATTGACCATCCCACCTGACTAATTGAAGGACGCTGAGTCGTCTGGTGCTAGTCCCGACTTTTTAAAATGCTGGGAAAAGGGTGAAATGGCTGTTCAAAGTCAAAATTTTCAAAGAGTTTTAAAAAAATCGGGAACCATCCTACCAGACTAATTGAAGGACGCTGAGTCGTCTGGTGCTAGTCCCGACTTTTTAAAATGTTTGGAAAGTGGAAAAATCACAGTTACAAATAACTTAAAGATTCGAAAATAAAAAAATATATATATATATATATTGACCATCCCACCTGACTAATTGAAGGACGCTGAGTCCAATGGTGCTAGTCCCGACTTTTTAAAATGTTTGGAAAGTGGAAAAATCACAGTTACAAATAACTTAAAGATTCGAAAATAAAAAAAAAAATATATATATATATTGACCATCCCACCTGACTAATTGAAGGACGCTGAGTCCAATGGTGCTAGTCCCGACTTTTTAAAATGTTTGGAAAGTGGAAAAATCACAGTTACAAATAACTTAAAGATTCGAGAAAAAAAAAATATATATATATATATATATATATTTACCATCCCACCTGACTAATTGAAGGACGCTGAGTCGTCTGGTGCTAGTCCCGACTTTTTAAAATGCTGGGAAATGGGTGAAATGGCTGTTCAAAGTAAACATTTTCAAAGAGTTTTTAAAAAATCGGGAACCATCCTACCAGACTAATTGAAGGACGTTGAGTCGTCTGGTGCTAGTCCCGACTTTTTAAAATGCTGGGAAAAGGGTGAAATGGCTGTTCAAAGTCAAAATTTTCAAAGAGTTTTTAAAAAATCGGGAACCATCCTACCAGACTAATTGAAGGACGCTGAGTCGTCTGGTGCTAGTCCCGACTTTTTAAAATGCTGGGAAAAGGGTGAAATGGCTGTTCAAAGTAAAAATGTTCAAAGAGTTTTAAAAAAATCGGGAACCATCCTACCAGACTAATTGAAGGACGCTGAGTCGTCTGGTGCTAGTCCCGACTTTTTAAAATGTTTGGAAAGTGGAAAAATCACAGTTACAAATAACTTAAAGATTCGAAAATAAAAAAATATATATATATATATATTGACCATCCCACCTGACTAATTGAAGGACGCTGAGTCCAATGGTGCTAGTCCCGACTTTTTAAAATGCTGGGAAAAGGGTGAAATGGCTGTTCAAAGTCAAAATTTTCAAAGAGTTTTAAAAAAATCGGGAACCATCCTACCAGACTAATTGAAGGACGCTGAGTCGTCTGGTGCTAGTCCCGACTTTTTAAAATGTTTGGAAAGTGGAAAAATCACAGTTACAAATAACTAAAAGATTCGAAAATTGAAAAAAAATATATATATATATTGACCATCCCACCTGACTAATTGAAGGACGCTGAGTCCAATGGTGCTGGTCCCAAATTTTTTAAATGTTTGGAAAGTGGAAAAATCACAGTTACAAATAACTTAAAGATTCGAGAAAAAAAAAAAATATATATATATATATATATATTTACCATCCCACCTGACTAATTGAAGGACGCTGAGTCGTCTGGTGCTAGTCCCGACTTTTTAAAATGCTGGGAAATGGGTGAAATGGCTGTTCAAAGTAAACATTTTCAAAGAGTTTTTAAAAAATCAGGAACCATCCTACCAGACTAATTGAAGGACGTTGAGTCGTCTGGTGCTAGTCCCGACTTTTTAAAATGCTGGGAAAAGGGTGAAATGGCTGTTCAAAGTCAAAATTTTCAAAGAGTTTTTAAAAAATCGGGAACCATCCTACCAGACTAATTGAAGGACGCTGAGTCGTCTGGTGCTAGTCCCGACTTTTTAAAATGCTGGGAAAAGGGTGAAATGGCTGTTCAAAGTAAAAATGTTCAAAGAGTTTTAAAAAAATCGGGAACCATCCTACCAGACTAATTGAAGGACGCTGAGTCGTCTGGTGCTAGTCCCGACTTTTTAAAATGTTTGGAAAGTGGAAAAATCACAGTTACAAATAACTTAAAGATTCGAAAATAAAAAAATATATATATATATATATTGACCATCCCACCTGACTAATTGAAGGACGCTGAGTCGTCTGGTGCTAGTCCCGACTTTTTAAAATGCTGGGAAAAGGGTGAAATGGCTGTTCAAAGTCAAAATTTTCAAAGAGTTTTAAAAAAATCGGGAACCATCCTACCAGACTAATTGAAGGACGCTGAGTCGTCTGGTGCTAGTCCCGACTTTTTAAAATGTTTGGAAAGTGGAAAAATCACAGTTACAAATAACTAAAAGATTCGAAAATTGAAAAAAAATATATATATATATTGACCATCCCACCTGACTAATTGAAGGACGCTGAGTCCAATGGTGCTAGTCCCGACTTTTTAAAATGTTTGGAAAGTGGAAAAATCACAGTTACAAATAACTTAAAGATTCGAAAATAAAAAAAAAAATATATATATATTGACCATCCCACCTGACTAATTGAAGGACGCTGAGTCCAATGGTGCTAGTCCCGACTTTTTAAAATGTTTGGAAAGTGGAAAAATCACAGTTACAAATAACTTAAAGATTCGAAAATAAAAAAAAATATATATATATATATTGACCATCCCACCTGACTAATTGAAGGACGCTGAGTCGTCTGGTGCTAGTCCCGACTTTTTAAAATGCTGGGAAAAGGGTGAAATGGCTGTTCAAAGTCAAAATTTTCAAAGAGTTTTAAAAAAATCGGGAACCATCCTACCAGACTAATTGAAGGACGCTGAGTCGTCTGGTGCTAGTCCCGACTTTTTAAAATGTTTGGAAAGTGGAAAAATCACAGTTACAAATAACTAAAAGATTCGAAAATTGAAAAAAAATATATATATATATTGACCATCCCACCTGACTAATTGAAGGACGCTGAGTCCAATGGTGCTGGTCCCAAATTTTTTAAATGTTTGGAAAGTGGAAAAATCACAGTTACAAATAACTTAAAGATTCGAGAAAAAAAAAAAATATATATATATATATATATATTTACCATCCCACCTGACTAATTGAAGGACGCTGAGTCGTCTGGTGCTAGTCCCGACTTTTTAAAATGCTGGGAAATGGGTGAAATGGCTGTTCAAAGTAAACATTTTCAAAGAGTTTTTAAAAAATCGGGAACCATCCTACCAGACTAATTGAAGGACGTTGAGTCGTCTGGTGCTAGTCCCGACTTTTTAAAATGCTGGGAAAAGGGTGAAATGGCTGTTCAAAGTCAAAATTTTCAAAGAGTTTTTAAAAAATCGGGAACCATCCTACCAGACTAATTGAAGGACGCTGAGTCGTCTGGTGCTAGTCCCGACTTTTTAAAATGCTGGGAAAAGGGTGAAATGGCTGTTCAAAGTAAAAATGTTCAAAGAGTTTTAAAAAAATCGGGAACCATCCTACCAGACTAATTGAAGGACGCTGAGTCGTCTGGTGCTAGTCCCGACTTTTTAAAATGTTTGGAAAGTGGAAAAATCACAGTTACAAATAACTTAAAGATTCGAAAATAAAAAAATATATATATATATATATTGACCATCCCACCTGACTAATTGAAGGACGCTGAGTCGTCTGGTGCTAGTCCCGACTTTTTAAAATGCTGGGAAAAGGGTGAAATGGCTGTTCAAAGTCAAAATTTTCAAAGAGTTTTAAAAAAATCGGGAACCATCCTACCAGACTAATTGAAGGACGCTGAGTCGTCTGGTGCTAGTCCCGACTTTTTAAAATGTTTGGAAAGTGGAAAAATCACAGTTACAAATAACTAAAAGATTCGAAAATTGAAAAAAAATATATATATATATTGACCATCCCACCTGACTAATTGAAGGACGCTGAGTCCAATGGTGCTAGTCCCGACTTTTTAAAATGTTTGGAAAGTGGAAAAATCACAGTTACAAATAACTTAAAGATTCGAAAATAAAAAAAAAAATATATATATATTGACCATCCCACCTGACTAATTGAAGGACGCTGAGTCCAATGGTGCTAGTCCCGACTTTTTAAAATGTTTGGAAAGTGGAAAAATCACAGTTACAAATAACTTAAAGATTCGAAAATAAAAAAAAATATATATATATATATTGACCATCCCACCTGACTAATTGAAGGACGCTGAGTCGTCTGGTGCTAGTCCCGACTTTTTAAAATGCTGGGAAAAGGGTGAAATGGCTGTTCAAAGTCAAAATTTTCAAAGAGTTTTAAAAAAATCGGGAACCATCCTACCAGACTAATTGAAGGACGCTGAGTCGTCTGGTGCTAGTCCCGACTTTTTAAAATGTTTGGAAAGTGGAAAAATCACAGTTACAAATAACTTAAAGATTCGAAAATAAAAAAAAATATATATATATATATTGACCATCCCACCTGACTAATTGAAGGACGCTGAGTCCAATGGTGCTAGTCCCGACTTTTTAAAATGTTTGGAAAGTGGAAAAATCACAGTTACAAATAACTTAAAGATTCGAAAATAAAAAAAAAAATATATATATATATTGACCATCCCACCTGACTAATTGAAGGACGCTGAGTCCAATGGTGCTAGTCCCGACTTTTTAAAATGTTTGGAAAGTGGAAAAATCACAGTTACAAATAACTTAAAGATTCGAGAAAAAAAAAATATATATATATATATATATATATTTACCATCCCACCTGACTAATTGAAGGACGCTGAGTCGTCTGGTGCTAGTCCCGACTTTTTAAAATGTTTGGAAAGTGGAAAAATCACAGTTACAAATAACTTAAAGATTCGAAAATAAAAAAATATATATATATATATATTGACCATCCCACCTGACTAATTGAAGGACGCTGAGTCGTCTGGTGCTAGTCCCGACTTTTTAAAATGCTGGGAAAAGGGTGAAATGGCTGTTCAAAGTCAAAATTTTCAAAGAGTTTTAAAAAAATCGGGAACCATCCTACCAGACTAATTGAAGGACGCTGAGTCGTCTGGTGCTAGTCCCGACTTTTTAAAATGTTTGGAAAGTGGAAAAATCACAGTTACAAATAACTAAAAGATTCGAAAATTGAAAAAAAATATATATATATATTGACCATCCCACCTGACTAATTGAAGGACGCTGAGTCCAATGGTGCTAGTCCCGACTTTTTAAAATGTTTGGAAAGTGGAAAAATCACAGTTACAAATAACTTAAAGATTCGAAAATAAAAAAAAAAATATATATATATTGACCATCCCACCTGACTAATTGAAGGACGCTGAGTCCAATGGTGCTAGTCCCGACTTTTTAAAATGTTTGGAAAGTGGAAAAATCACAGTTACAAATAACTTAAAGATTCGAAAATAAAAAAAAATATATATATATATATTGACCATCCCACCTGACTAATTGAAGGACGCTGAGTCGTCTGGTGCTAGTCCCGACTTTTTAAAATGCTGGGAAAAGGGTGAAATGGCTGTTCAAAGTCAAAATTTTCAAAGAGTTTTAAAAAAATCGGGAACCATCCTACCAGACTAATTGAAGGACGCTGAGTCGTCTGGTGCTAGTCCCGACTTTTTAAAATGTTTGGAAAGTGGAAAAATCACAGTTACAAATAACTTAAAGATTCGAAAATAAAAAAAAATATATATATATATATTGACCATCCCACCTGACTAATTGAAGGACGCTGAGTCCAATGGTGCTAGTCCCGACTTTTTAAAATGTTTGGAAAGTGGAAAAATCACAGTTACAAATAACTTAAAGATTCGAAAATAAAAAAAAAAATATATATATATATTGACCATCCCACCTGACTAATTGAAGGACGCTGAGTCCAATGGTGCTAGTCCCGACTTTTTAAAATGTTTGGAAAGTGGAAAAATCACAGTTACAAATAACTTAAAGATTCGAGAAAAAAAAAATATATATATATATATATATATATTTACCATCCCACCTGACTAATTGAAGGACGCTGAGTCGTCTGGTGCTAGTCCCGACTTTTTAAAATGCTGGGAAATGGGTGAAATGGCTGTTCAAAGTAAACATTTTCAAAGAGTTTTTAAAAAATCGGGAACCATCCTACCAGACTAATTGAAGGACGTTGAGTCGTCTGGTGCTAGTCCCGACTTTTTAAAATGCTGGGAAAAGGGTGAAATGGCTGTTCAAAGTCAAAATTTTCAAAGAGTTTTTAAAAAATCGGGAACCATCCTACCAGACTAATTGAAGGACGCTGAGTCGTCTGGTGCTAGTCCCGACTTTTTAAAATGCTGGGAAAAGGGTGAAATGGCTGTTCAAAGTAAAAATGTTCAAAGAGTTTTAAAAAAATCGGGAACCATCCTACCAGACTAATTGAAGGACGCTGAGTCGTCTGGTGCTAGTCCCGACTTTTTAAAATGTTTGGAAAGTGGAAAAATCACAGTTACAAATAACTTAAAGATTCGAAAATAAAAAAATATATATATATATATATTGACCATCCCACCTGACTAATTGAAGGACGCTGAGTCGTCTGGTGCTAGTCCCGACTTTTTAAAATGCTGGGAAAAGGGTGAAATGGCTGTTCAAAGTCAAAATTTTCAAAGAGTTTTAAAAAAATCGGGAACCATCCTACCAGACTAATTGAAGGACGCTGAGTCGTCTGGTGCTAGTCCCGACTTTTTAAAATGTTTGGAAAGTGGAAAAATCACAGTTACAAATAACTAAAAGATTCGAAAATAAAAAAAAAAATATATATATATTGACCATCCCACCTGACTAATTGAAGGACGCTGAGTCCAATGGTGCTAGTCCCGACTTTTTAAAATGTTTGGAAAGTGGAAAAATCACAGTTACAAATAACTTAAAGATTCGAAAATAAAAAAAAAAATATATATATATATTGACCATCCCACCTGACTAATTGAAGGACGCTGAGTCGTCTGGTGCTAGTCCCGACTTTTTAAAATGCTGGGAAAAGGGTGAAATGGCTGTTCAAAGTCAAAATTTTCAAAGAGTTTTAAAAAAATCGGGAACCATCCTACCAGACTAATTGAAGGACGCTGAGTCGTCTGGTGCTAGTCCCGACTTTTTAAAATGTTTGGAAAGTGGAAAAATCACAGTTACAAATAACTTAAAGATTCGAAAATAAAAAAAAAAATATATATATATATTGACCATCCCACCTGACTAATTGAAGGACGCTGAGTCGTCTGGTGCTAGTCCCGACTTTTTAAAATGCTGGGAAAAGGGTGAAATGGCTGTTCAAAGTCAAAATTTTCAAAGAGTTTTAAAAAAATCGGGAACCATCCTACCAGACTAATTGAAGGACGCTGAGTCGTCTGGTGCTAGTCCCGACTTTTTAAAAT
Source organism: Gymnoscopelus braueri (assembly GCF_963280865.1). Lineage (NCBI taxonomy): Eukaryota > Metazoa > Chordata > Actinopteri > Myctophiformes > Myctophidae > Gymnoscopelus > Gymnoscopelus braueri. Next base: position 6,775 of record NW_027660705.1, on the reverse strand, counting down.
GCTGGGAAAAGGGTGAAATGGCTGTTCAAAGTAAAAATGTTCAAAGAGTTTTAAAAAAATCGGGAACCATCCTACCAGACTAATTGAAGGACGCTGAGTCGTCTGGTGCTAGTCCCGACTTTTTAAAATGTTTGGAAAGTGGAAAAATCACAGTTACAAATAACTAAAAGATTCGAAAATTGAAAAAAAAAATATATATATATTGACCATCCCACCTGACTAATTGAAGGACGCTGAGTCCAATGGTGCTAGTCCCGACTTTTTAAAATGTTTGGAAAGTGGAAAAATCACAGTTACAAATAACTTAAAGATTCGAAAATAAAAAAAAATATATATATATATTGACCATCCCACCTGACTAATTGAAGGACGCTGAGTCCAATGGTGCTAGTCCCGACTTTTTAAAATGTTTGGAAAGTGGAAAAATCACAGTTACAAATAACTTAAAGATTCGAAAATAAAAAAAAATATATATATATATATTGACCATCCCACCTGACTAATTGAAGGACGCTGAGTCGTCTGGTGCTAGTCCCGACTTTTTAAAATGTTGGGAAATGGGTGAAATGGCTGTTCAAAGTAAAAAATTTCAAAGAGTTTTAAAAAAATCGGGAACCATCCTACCAGACTAATTGAAGGACGCTGAGTCGTCTGGTGCTAGTCCCGACTTTTTAAAATGTTTGGAAAGTGGAAAAATCACAGTTACAAATAACTTAAAGATTCGAAAATAAAAAAAAATATATATATATATATTGACCATCCCACCTGACTAATTGAAGGACGCTGAGTCGTCTGGTGCTAGTCCCGACTTTTTAAAATGCTGGGAAAAGGGTGAAATGGCTGTTCAAAGTCAAAATTTTCAAAGAGTTTTAAAAAAATCGGGAACCATCCTACCAGACTAATTGAAGGACGCTGAGTCGTCTGGTGCTAGTCCCGACTTTTTAAAATGTTTGGAAAGTGGAAAAATCACAGTTACAAATAACTTAAAGATTCGAAAATAAAAAAATATATATATATATATATTGACCATCCCACCTGACTAATTGAAGGACGCTGAGTCCAATGGTGCTAGTCCCGACTTTTTAAAATGTTTGGAAAGTGGAAAAATCACAGTTACAAATAACTTAAAGATTCGAAAATAAAAAAAAAAATATATATATATATTGACCATCCCACCTGACTAATTGAAGGACGCTGAGTCCAATGGTGCTAGTCCCGACTTTTTAAAATGTTTGGAAAGTGGAAAAATCACAGTTACAAATAACTTAAAGATTCGAGAAAAAAAATAAATATATATATATATATATATATTTACCATCCCACCTGACTAATTGAAGGACGCTGAGTCGTCTGGTGCTAGTCCCGACTTTTTAAAATGCTGGGAAATGGGTGAAATGGCTGTTCAAAGTAAACATTTTCAAAGAGTTTTTAAAAAATCGGGAACCATCCTACCAGACTAATTGAAGGACGTTGAGTCGTCTGGTGCTAGTCCCGACTTTTTAAAATGCTGGGAAAAGGGTGAAATGGCTGTTCAAAGTCAAAATTTTCAAAGAGTTTTTAAAAAATCGGGAACCATCCTACCAGACTAATTGAAGGACGCTGAGTCGTCTGGTGCTAGTCCCGACTTTTTAAAATGCTGGGAAAAGGGTGAAATGGCTGTTCAAAGTAAAAATGTTCAAAGAGTTTTAAAAAAATCGGGAACCATCCTACCAGACTAATTGAAGGACGCTGAGTCGTCTGGTGCTAGTCCCGACTTTTTAAAATGTTTGGAAAGTGGAAAAATCACAGTTACAAATAACTTAAAGATTCGAAAATAAAAAAAAATATATATATATATTGACCATCCCACCTGACTAAGTGAAGGACGCTGAGTCCAATGGTGCTAGTCCCGACTTTTTAAAATGTTTGGAAAGTGGAAAAATCACAGTTACAAATAACTTAAAGATTCGAAAATAAAAAAATATATATATATATATATTGACCATCCCACCTGACTAATTGAAGGACGCTGAGTCGTCTGGTGCTAGTCCCGACTTTTTAAAATGCTGGGAAAAGGGTGAAATGGCTGTTCAAAGTCAAAATTTTCAAAGAGTTTTAAAAAAATCGGGAACCATCCTACCAGACTAATTGAAGGACGCTGAGTCGTCTGGTGCTAGTCCCGACTTTTTAAAATGTTTGGAAAGTGGAAAAATCACAGTTACAAATAACTAAAAGATTCGAAAATTAAAAAAATATATATATATATATTGACCATCCCACCTGACTAATTGAAGGACGCTGAGTCCAATGGTGCTAGTCCCGACTTTTTAAAATGTTTGGAAAGTGGAAAAATCACAGTTACAAATAACTTAAAGATTCGAAAATAAAAAAATATATATATATATATATTGACCATCCCACCTGACTAATTGAAGGACGCTGAGTCCAATGGTGCTGGTCCCGAATTTTTAAAATGCTGGGAAAAGGGTGAAATGGCTGTTCAAAGTCAAAATTTTCAAAGAGTTTTTAAAAAATCGGGAACCATCCTACCAGACTAATTGAAGGACGCTGAGTCGTCTGGTGCTAGTCCCGACTTTTTAAAATGTTGGGAAATGGGTGAAATGGCTGTTCAAAGTAAAAAAATTCAAAGAGTTTTAAAAAAATCGGGAACCATCCTACCAGACTAATTGAAGGACGTTGAGTCGTCTGGTGCTAGTCCCGACTTTTTAAAATGCTGGGAAAAGGGTGAAATGGCTGTTCAAAGTCAAAATTTTCAAAGAGTTTTTAAAAAATCGGGAACCATCCTACCAGACTAATTGAAGGACGCTGAGTCGTCTGGTGCTAGTCCCGACTTTTTAAAATGCTGGGAAAAGGGTGAAATGGCTGTTCAAAGTCAAAATTTTCAAAGAGTTTTTAAAAAATCGGGAACCATCCTACCAGACTAATTGAAGGACGCTGAGTCGTCTGGTGCTAGTCCCGACTTTTTAAAATGCTGGGAAAAGGGTGAAATGGCTGTTCAAAGTAAAAATGTTCAAAGAGTTTTAAAAAAATCGGGAACCATCCTACCAGACTAATTGAAGGACGCTGAGTCGTCTGGTGCTAGTCCCGACTTTTTAAAATGTTTGGAAAGTGGAAAAATCACAGTTACAAATAACTTAAAGATTCGAAAAAAAAAAAAAATATATATATATATTGACCATCCCACCTGACTAATTGAAGGACGCTGAGTCCAATGGTGCTAGTCCCGACTTTTTAAAATGTTTGGAAAGTGGAAAAATCACAGTTACAAATAACTTAAAGATTCGAAAATAAAAAAAAATATATATATATATATTGACCATCCCACCTGACTAATTGAAGGACGCTGAGTCGTCTGGTGCTAGTCCCGACTTTTTAAAATGCTAGGAAAAGGGTGAAATGGCTGTTCAAAGTCAAAATTTTCAAAGAGTTTTAAAAAAATCGGGAACCATCCTACCAGACTAATTGAAGGACGCTGAGTCGTCTGGTGCTAGTCCCGACTTTTTAAAATGTTTGGAAAGTGGAAAAATCACAGTTACAAATAACTAAAAGATTCGAAAATTAAAAAAATATATATATATATATTGACCATCCCACCTGACTAATTGAAGGACGCTGAGTCCAATGGTGCTAGTCCCGACTTTTTAAAATGTTTGGAAAGTGGAAAAATCACAGTTACAAATAACTTAAAGATTCGAAAATAAAAAAATATATATATATATATATTGACCATCCCACCTGACTAATTGAAGGACGCTGAGTCGTCTGGTGCTAGTCCCGACTTTTTAAAATGCTGGGAAAAGGGTGAAATGGCTGTTCAAAGTCAAAATTTTCAAAGAGTTTTTAAAAAATCGGGAACCATCCTACCAGACTAATTGAAGGACGCTGAGTCGTCTGGTGCTAGTCCCGACTTTTTAAAATGCTGGGAAAAGGGTGAAATGGCTGTTCAAAGTAAAAATTTTCAAAGAGTTTTAAAAAAATCGGGAACCATCCTACCAGACTAATTGAAGGACGCTGAGTCGTCTGGTGCTAGTCCCGACTTTTTAAAATGTTTGGAAAGTGGAAAAATCACAGTTACAAATAACTAAAAGATTCGAAAATTAAAAAAATATATATATATATATTGACCATCCCACCTGACTAATTGAAGGACGCTGAGTCCAATGGTGCTAGTCCCGACTTTTTAAAATGTTTGGAAAGTGGAAAAATCACAGTTACAAATAACTTAAAGATTCGAAAATAAAAAAATATATATATATATATTGACCATCCCACCTGACTAATTGAAGGATGCTGAGTCGTCTGGTGCTAGTCCCGACTTTTTAAAATGTTGGGAAATGGGTGAAATGGCTGTTCAAAGTAAAAAATTTCAAAGAGTTTTAAAAAAATCGGGAACCATCCTACCAGACTAATTGAAGGACGCTGAGTCGTCTGGTGCTAGTCCCGACTTTTTAAAATGTTTGGAAAGTGGAAAAATCACAGTTACAAATAACTTAAAGATTCGAAAATAAAAAAAAATATATATATATATTGACCATCCCACCTGACTAATTGAAGGACGCTGAGTCCAATGGTGCTGGTCCCGAATTTTTAAAATGCTGGGAAATGGGTGAAATGGCTGTTCAAAGTCAACATTTTCAAAGAGTTTTTAAAAAATCGGGAACCATCCTATCAGACTAATTGAAGGACGCTGAGTCGTCTGGTGCTAGTCCCGACTTTTTAAAATGTTTGGAAAGTGGAAAAATCACAGTTACAAATAACTTAAAGATTCGAAAATAAAAAAAATATATATATATATATTGACCATCCCACCTGACTAATTGAAGGACGCTGAGTCCAATGGTGCTAGTCCCGACTTTTTAAAATGTTTGGAAAGTGGAAAAATCACAGTTACAAATAACTTAAAGATTCGAAAAAAAAAAAAAAATATATATATATTGACCATCCCACCTGACTAATTGAAGGACGCTGAGTCCAATGGTGCTGGTCCCGAATTTTTAAAATGTTGGGAAATGGGTGAAATGGCTGTTCAAAGTCAACATTTTCAAAGAGTTTTTAAAAAATCGGGAACCATCCTACCAGACTAATTGAAGGACGCTGAGTCGTCTGGTGCTAGTCCCGACTTTTTAAAATGCTGGGAAAAGGGTGAAATGGCTGTTCAAAGTCAAAATTTTCAAAGAGTTTTTAAAAAAACGGGAACCATCCTACCAGACTAATTGAAGGACGCTGAGTCGTCTGGTGCTAGTCCCGACTTTTTAAAATGCTGGGAAAAGGGTGAAATGGCTGTTCAAAGTAAAAAATTTCAAAGAGTTTTTAAAAAATCGGGAACCATCCTACCAGACTAATTGAAGGACGCTGAGTCGTCTGGTGCTAGTCCCGACTTTTTAAAATGCTGGGAAAAGGGTGAAATGGCTGTTCAAAGTAAAAATTTTCAAAGAGTTTTAAAAAAATCGGGAACCATCCTACCAGACTAATTGAAGGACGCTGAGTCGTCTGGTGCTAGTCCCGACTTTTTAAAATGTTTGGAAAGTGGAAAAATCACAGTTACAAATAACTAAAAGATTCGAAAATTAAAAAAATATATATATATATATTGACCATCCCACCTGACTAATTGAAGGACGCTGAGTCCAATGGTGCTGGTCCCGACTTTTTAAAATGTTTGGAAAGTGGAAAAATCACAGTTACAAATAACTTAAAGATTCGAAAATAAAAAAAATATATATATATATATTGACCATCCCACCTGACTAATTGAAGGACGCTGAGTCCAATGGTGCTAGTCCCGACTTTTTAAAATGTTTGGAAAGTGGAAAAATCACAGTTACAAATAACTTAAAGATTCGAAAATAAAAAAATATATATATATATATATTGACCATCCCACCTGACTAATTGAAGGACGCTGAGTCCAATGGTGCTGGTCCCGAATTTTTAAAATGCTGGGAAAAGGGTGAAATGGCTGTTCAAAGTCAAAATTTTCAAAGAGTTTTTAAAAAATCGGGAACCATCCTACCAGACTAATTGAAGGACGCTGAGTCGTCTGGTGCTAGTCCCGACTTTTTAAAATGTTGGGAAATGGGTGAAATGGCTGTTCAAAGTAAAAAATTTCAAAGAGTTTTAAAAAAATCGGGAACCATCCTACCAGACTAATTGAAGGACGCTGAGTCGTCTGGTGCTAGTCCCGACTTTTTAAAATGTTTGGAAAGTGGAAAAATCACAGTTACAAATAACTTAAAGATTCGAAAATAAAAAAAAATATATATATATATTGACCATCCCACCTGACTAATTGAAGGACGCTGAGTCCAATGGTGCTGGTCCCGAATTTTTAAAATGCTGGGAAATGGGTGAAATGGCTGTTCAAAGTCAACATTTTCAAAGAGTTTTTAAAAAATCGGGAACCATCCTATCAGACTAATTGAAGGACGCTGAGTCGTCTGGTGCTAGTCCCGACTTTTTAAAATGTTTGGAAAGTGGAAAAATCACAGTTACAAATAACTTAAAGATTCAAAAATAAAAAAAATATATATACATATATTGACCATCCCACCTGACTAATTGAAGGACGCTGAGTCCAATGGTGCTGGTCCCGAATTTTTAAAATGTTGGGAAATGGGTGAAATGGCTGTTCAAAGTAAAAAATTTCAAAGAGTTTTAAAAAAATCGGGAACCATCCTACCAGACTAATTGAAGGACGCTGAGTCGTCTGGTGCTAGTCCCGACTTTTTAAAATGTTTGGAAAGTGGAAAAATCACAGTTACAAATAACTTAAAGA